>NC_041384.1:714127298-714137735 GCF_002162155.2 Triticum dicoccoides
AAAGAAGTTCGGAGTTCAAATAAGTCTAAAAAACATTGAAGTGTCCGTGTAACAGATGAGTTCTCGTACGAAACCTGATACTCCGAAACCCTCTCTACTCTTTCGTGCATGCTATGCGGGTGATATGATGATACCATGCCAAGTTTCAACATTTTCAGAATTCATTTTGTAGTGATTTTCAATTTCACGGTCATTTAGCTCTCTAAACAATTAGGTAAATGACCGAAAAACAACAAATGATGCCAGAACATGTTGGAAATTGACGATGTCGCTTTGAATGCTGCATACTGAACACAAAAGAAGTCCGGAGTTCAAATAAGTTTAAAAAACATTGAAATGGCCGTGTAACAGATGAGTTCTCGTCCGAAACCCTGATACTCCGAAAGAGTTTGTCTAGTTTGTACACGAAGTGCGTCCAGTTTTTGCCGTGACCATCTCTACTCTTTCGCGCATGCTATGCGGGTGATATGATGATGCCGTGCCGAGTTTTCAACATTTTCAGGATTCATTTTGTAGTGATTTTCAATTTCACGGTCATTGAGCTCTCTAAACAATTAGGTAAATGACCAAAAAACAACAAATGATGTCAGAACATGTTGGAAATTGATGACTGAAAGTGCAACTATCCCTAGGTGGTTTTGGTAATTCATAACAACATATATCTCATTGAGCTAATGCTATTTCAAGATGATTATTTCAGGAAAGCTCAATGATTGGCATGGCATGGATGTGAAAGTGGAACCCTCAAAATGCTAAGGACAAAGGATTGGCTCAAGCTCAAAAGCTCAAGACTCTTCATTTTATATTTTAGTGATCCAAGATCACATTGAGTCTTTAGGAAAAGCCAATACTATCAAGGAGGGATGAGGTGTTGCTTAATGAGCCTCTTGCTTCATGTGCTTAGTGATATGCTCCAAAACCCTTAACAACTTTCCCATATCCACATATGACCTAAACCCTAAGCCAAACTCGGTCATACCGATTCTTTCTATCCGGCGCCACCGAGTTTCACTTGTCATGAGCCACTGCCAAACCCTAGCAATTCGGTTCTACCGATAGGGATCTCGGTCTCACCGAGATGGGATTGCAAACTCTCTGTTTCCCTTTCGTAACTTTTCGGTCTCACCGAAAGAGCGAATCGGTCCCACCGAGATTGCAATGTAAACTCTCTGTTTCCTTTTTGTAACTTTTCGGTCTCACCGAAAGAGCAAATCGGTCCCACCGAGTTTACCTGACCAACTCTCTGGTTAGCCTATTACCAAAATCGGTCTCACCGAGTTTGTGTAATCGGTCTCACCGAGATTACGTTATGCCCTAACCCTAACCATATCGGTCCTACCGAGTTGCATGTCAGTCCCACCGAAAATCTCTAAAGGTCACTAGGTTTACCTTTTCGGTCCGACCGAGTTTGTTGATTCGGTCCCACCGAGATTGGTAAATTGTGTGTAACGGTTGGATTTTGTGTGGAGGCTATATATACCCCTCCACCTCCTCTTCATTCGAAGAGAGAGCCATCAGAACACATATACCATTCCAACTCATACGTTCTGAGAGGGAACCACCTACTCATGTGTTGAGACCAAGATATTCCATTCCTACCATATGAATCTTGATCTCTAGCCTTCCCCAAGTTGCTTTCCACTCAAACCTTCTTTCCACCAGATCCAAATCCTATGAGAGAGAGTTGAGTGTTGGGGAGACTATCATTTGAAGCACAAGAGCAAGGAGTTCATCATCAACACACCATTTGTTACTTTTTGGAGAGTGGTGTCTCCTAGATTGGCTAGGTCTCACTTGGGAGCCTCCGACAAGATTGTGGAGTTGAACCAAGGAGTTTGTAAGGGCAAGGAGATCGCCTACTTCGTGAAGATTTACCGCTAGTGAGGCAAGTCCTTCGTGGGCGATGGCCATGGTGGGATAGACAAGATTGCTACTTCGTGGACCCTTCGTGGGTGGAGCCCTCCGTGGACTCGCGCAACCGTTACCCTTCGTGGGTTGAAGTCTCCATCAACGTGGATGTAGGATAGCACCACCTATCTGAACCACGGGAAAAACATCCGTGTCTCCAATTGCGTTTGAATTCTCCAAACCCTCCCCTTTACATTCTTGCAAGTTGCATGCTTTACTTTCCGTTGCTAATATACTCTTTGCATGCTTGCTTGAATTGTGTGATGATTGCTTGACTTGTCCTAAGATAGCTAAAATCTGCCAAGAACTAAAATTGGGAAAAAGTTAAGTTTTTATTTGGTCAAGTAGTCTAATCACCCCCCCTCTAGACATACTTTCGATCCTACAATGACGTCGCTTTGAATGCTGCATACTGAACACAAAAGAAGTCCGAAGTTCAAATAAGTTATTAAAAATAAAAAAGAGGTGCAATGCTGGTTAATTTGCTTCAAGTCATTCGGAATAGTGTAGACTGCACTGCACATAGCTCAGTGCAATCTATGCTATTCCGCAAGACTTGAAGCTAATCAACATGCAGGTGAGCATTGCAACTCTTCGTCATTGTCTGTGCACTCACGGCTTATAAACCGCTCATATTGCCTCTCTCTTGGCGAGGTGGGACTAAAAATCAGCTTACAAAGAAACTCTAGTATCGGTTCATGGCATGAACCGGTACTAAAGGTCTTCGTGGGGCCCCAGCCTGACCATAGCCTGACACAACCTCATTAGTACCGGTTCATGGCATGAACCGGTACTAAAGGTTGCCCACGAACCGGTACTAATGATGCTCGCCCGCCTAGTCGTTGGAACCGGCACTAATGGTCACATTAGTGCCGGCTCAAATTCAAACCGGCACTAATGTGCTTCACATTTGACCCTTTTTCTACTAGTGTAAATTGGCTACAAGTGCTCATGATGCTGCCTACGCAGGGGGGCATCTTCAGACGTACCAAAAGGCACGAGATCAATATGGAACTGTGTTTGGAAATTATCGGTGCCACAGAAGATGAAGATAGCGGTTTGGAAAGTGGTGGTCGGGGCTTTGCCGACGGCAGCATGCAAGAAGTACAGACATGTTTCTAAGCGGTCTACTTGCCTGCTATGTGGTGTGGAGGAGAATGAGTTCCATGCCTTAATCACATGCGATCATGCACGTACCCTGTGGACACACATGCGGGAAAGGTGGCCTCTCCCTTCGGATAATATTCTGATCAATACTGGCAAGGAATGGCTCCTGAATTTGCTCATGCCATGTTCGGATCAGGTTCGTGACATGGTGATCATGCTGCTGTGGAGGATATGGCAGCTGCGGAATGACTGCGCACATGGCAAGGAGGTGCCAGCAGCGGCGGCAACAGTGGAGTATCTGGATAGTTACTACAAATCCATTCGGCTCGCTAGTCGCTTTACCACGGAAGAAATAATAAAAGGTAAAATGCCGGTCTCGGAGCAGAAGACCGACACTCAGATCAAACAACCAGCGCCACCATGGCCGGCTCCTAAGACGGCGACCGCCGCGCTCTCTGTTGATGGGTCCTTCCGACAGGAAGATGGGTCAGCAGCAACCGGAATCGTGTTGAGAGATGGATCAGGTACGGTGTTACTAGCGGCTTATCGTTACATGTTTAATTGTAATGATGCATTGGAGGCGGAGATCCATGCTATCATGTAGGGTATGGCCTTGGCTATTCAACACACAGTTCTTCCGGTGGTGGTGCAGTCGGACTCGGCGACTGCTCTTTCAGTATTGGCGAATGATGATCTCACCAAATCAGCATATGGGCATTTGATACTGGAGATTATAAAGACTTGATGATGAAAAGGGAGTTTTTACCTCAGAAATTACATCGGAGTCAGAATAGTGTTGCAGATCGGTTGGCAAACTATAGCCGCACCGAGAGAACCACGGCTGTGTGGGTTCATTCGGTTCCACCATGTATTGAGGACCTTTGGCCTCTCGATTGTAACACTGTGACTTTATAATAAAACTCCCTTTTACCCCGCAAAAAAAAGAGTACGCTGCTTCCTCAAATAAGCTATCTGCCTGTGTACGCTTGTGGCACGGTTACTATCAACAAGGTCTGAGGGTCAGAGGGTGGCGTTGTTTTCACACCCTAATCGACTGTAGTAGTCTACGATAGATTTGTAAGAGCAACTCTAGCAGAGTCCCCATTTTATCAATTGTCATCTATCATATGGAACACGCTTCATAATAATATGGAGGCTGCCAAGGCGATGCGCAAACTCAGAATCACCATGCGGGATCCGTTTGTCGTTGGCTAAAGACCTCTTCCTTCCCCGCCTCAACAATGAAAAAAATTCATTCTAGAATTAAGCATGGATTACAACTATGATTTCAACAACCATTTAAACTATGATTCTTTCTCGATTCGAGAAGATCTCAATGTTCTACTTGGAGGATTCAATCTATCCGGCGAACCAACTCGTGGACATTAATCCTGTCACGTACCTCATTGAGATACACGCAACGCATTGCACGCATGCACACAACCATTCGAACTTCGACGTGTTGCTTTTTCTCCATGTGTAACTCCGCCCGAACTTATGAATGTAGGCCAACATTTTGCGGAATCACGAGAAATAAGCAGGTCGAGCCAAATGAGCTATAGTCATGCATATCGGTTATGTTCAATGTTGCGACATGGGTGATCTATTGTATCCCGGTGCACGCTGACAAGACAAACATACCGGCCGTGGCCATGAACATAATCAAAGTGGGGTTCAAGCTATTGTATGTGGTCCTCTTCATCATTGACCCCTAGGAGGATGACTACAGACGGAATTGAGCTATGGCCATGACGCGCTATCCGTGGATGCAGGAGGAAGAAGATTTCAACATCCCCAAGATTTAAATTGTTTTTCTACTTTTTTGTACGGGTATGTTTGTAAGCACCTGTGATACTTAATATGGCCTTAGGCCTTTTCGCCAAAGAAAATTGGAGGTGCTGGTGCCGTTCAGGTGTAGAGCGGGTTGGATTCATCGGGAGAGAAGAAAACAGGAAAAAGGAACATGTTTCCACGTTGGGCCGGGTAGGCCTGTACTGGGAGAACGGGGCAAATGAATATGCGAGGCTGTTTCCACGTTGATTCATGCTGACATGCTCACGTGCATTAATGGACTGTAACATAGCAAGAGCAGTGTGGGCAATGTGGGAGGATGATGTTATTGTACCATTGGTTGGAGGTGAGACCCCAAATGCAAAGTTGTGGCTCTTCAATCTAGTAAACACACGTCAATAGGATCAGCTGGTCGAGGTTCTTGTTACTCTCTGGGCTATTTGGTGGGCGTGGTGGAAAGCAATACATGAAGGGGAGTTCCAAACATTTTTATCGCCAGATACCTTGATGAGGTGCGGTCGGCACATGCCATGCAACCCTTCGGCTCCCAAACCAACTCGTGTGTGGAAGCCCCCACCTGAAGGGTTTGCGAAACTGAATGCCGATGCGGCAGTAGCGAAGACTCGGAAGTCAGAACCGAGGTGCGATTGGGGTGAATTACACCAGGGGGTTTTCCGCGCGCGGGGGCAGGGGGGGGGTGGGAGGGGGGCGTCCGTAGTTGTTTTTGAGGGAGTACTCGACCCAGAAACTCTCGACCTATGGGTGCAGAGAAGCTCAAGCTTTAGTAGAAGATTTGGCAATGCGCAAGATCTATTTCACCATTGACTGTCTGAGAGTCGCAAACGACCTTCGGACGACACGTCATCTAGGTGGTTATTGTATGATTGTGAGAGCTTACCCCTGGCAAGACTAGTTTTCTGCACGTGAAATATGCCATGAGAAGCGCGAGCATAATTTGAAGCTCACAATATTGCAAAAATGGCTACTAGCTTGGGTTTGGAACGCCATGTGTGGCTTTCATATCCTCCTAGCAACCTTTGTATCCCAACACTTCCGTCGATAAAATGAAGTGCGCTGTCGCGACTCAGAAGAAATGAACACACGGGGCAAAATTGACACAGAAAATTGAGAGTTAAATATGGCATGTAAAAAAGTGGATTTCAGTCCTTTTCTTTTCATTTTTGACGTGTTTTTTGGGACATTTTTAAGAAAAAAGAAGACATAACACACACGAGTGGTTGACTTAGATGCATGCAGTTTGCAATTGCATTGCCAGGCAGCTTATTCGAACGCAAAATATCCAGCGCTTGTCGCATTCCATTCAGAAAGTAATGGAGTAGGCCGGCGACATGTCCGGATTGAACAGCCCAAAGTGCTTCTCGCTCTTCTCCCCGTCCTTCTTGTTCTCGTTGAACATGGCGAAAATGTACGTCTCCAACGGCCCGGGCCGTTTGGGCGTGCCGTTGCCGACATGGTTGATCAACCCCTGGTTATACGCACGCGCGTTCTGCGCCGTCGCCCCGAAACCTTCGTCCGACGGCCACCCGCTCTCGGATATGACCACCTTAACCCCGGGTCTGCCGGCTTTCTCCAGCGCGGCGTAGATGGAGTCGACCATGGCGTCGAAGAGGTTCGTGTATGTCAGCCCGTTGTCGTTCACGGTGGTGCTGCCTGGCACGAAGGTAGCGAAGTTGAGCTGGATGTTCTTCGGGTCTTTCTCGTAGGCGAAGTAGGGGTAGACGTTGACCAGCAGCGGTGCGCCGGTGCTCGCCAGGAACTCAAGGATGGGCCCCATGAATGATGTGTCCGCGAACACGCCGTTGGAGGGCGGAGATGTGTCCTTGACCACGTCGAACCGCACGGAAGTCGACACCTTGACGCTGCCGCCGAGGCCGGCGGCCACGAGCGCCGCTTGTACGTTCCTCATGGCCGGGAGGATGGTCTTCTGGCCGGCGCTGTCGATGACCTCGTTGCCGACGGCGATGTAGCGGAAGGAGACGCCCGGGAAGGAGGAGACGTTGGCCTTTACCCAGGCGGCCGCAGCGGAGCTGCTGGAGGCGAGGCTGGGTAGCGCCTCGCCGACGTCCATGAGGACGGCGATGCCCGTGCCGCTGAGAGCATTTAGGACGTTGCCCTCCGGCTCGTAGATCCGCATGGCGTTGATGCCCTTGGATTGGTAGAGCTTCACGACGTCGCTCGGCGCCGGCAGGTCGTTGCCGAGCACGCCGTTGCAGACGCCGATGGAGTGCACTGGAGAAAAAAAATGCGGCATGCAAGAGCTAATGAGTTTGATTTGTTGCGTTAGGTACAGCATGTAATCACCGCCCAAATACTACGATATCGTGTGCTAAATATACCTGCTGGAAATGCTGCGAAGGCAACAAGGACCAGCGCCACTGCGACGTCTACACCTTGCTTCGCCATCCTCCTCGCTTATGTCTGTGTATCTTTGAGGTGTCTTCCCCCTTATTTGGATGCAATGTACCAAGCACACTCGCCTCTTATATACACAAAAATTTCTCAGAACTACCAGGCAGTTTGGCCCAATAATAATTCTCAGAACTACCCGGCAGTTTGGCCCAATAATACACCATTACTAGTTTCTTCTCGGTTTCCATTTTCCATGGCACCTACAGCATGTGTAGTGCTGGCATGAGAGGAGACCGGCCGCCGGCGCAACTTGTTCGTTGGTCTGTGGAAACCGGCTGAACGGTTGTCACCATCCAGTCCGGCCATATTTTATCTTACGCGCGTTGCGGTGATTGACTCGATCCGTCCGTGAGCGATGAGGTCGTCGACGTGCCGCTGCAGGTCGCATTCCATCGCTGGGAGAGAACTTGGCGACACATAGAGCTTGTCTGGCTCGTGGAATTTCCTCACCGCGCTGACCGCTGACCTGGCCCGTCTTAAGGGCTGATGATGGCATCCACAGTGCGTCCTTTGTTGCTTCCTTGCCAGTTGCCACTAAAACCCCAGCTAAGCTAATTGTCTGTGAGTGCCTTGTGGGCTTGTGGCACGGGTGTTATTAACCTGGACTGAGAGTGGTAGTGGTTCACACCCGATTGAATCGACTGTACTAGTCTACCATAGCCCTTGGTCATCGTGGCAACCAAAGCAAGTTTTGTGTTTCTTCCTTTTTTTTCCCTTTCTTTTTGTGAATAGGCAACGAAAGTGTTGGCGCCGCCTCCTTGCAGCGCCGCTCTTCTTCTTCTACATTGGTGCTGCCTCTCACAGCTCCCTCTCTTTTTCTCTGGTTGTTTCTCTCAAACACAAAAGAACACCCACACACACGCATCAAGAAGGAGCACAAAGCTTTGCCCACGGGCTCTTCTCCTTGGTGAACGTATTCGCTACATTTTGCACTCAGCCCTCACGGCCTACTTTTTATTCATCTGATCAACACATATATATATAGCGGGCTGGCTCACGCACGCCCTGACCCAGCCTCCACTCGGGCCACTAAACCCACTAACCCATGCACACACACAAAGCTAGCTAACCAACTACTTGCATGCAGCCAGTTTGTTTCCTTGATTCACTCCAACGTCCCAAGACTAGGACTTGCATGCAGCTCACAACCGGATCAACCCAGCCGGCTAAACATGCTCATAGAGCCCCACACTCCAGCCTTCGTCGCACTTGCCGCATCACACGGCCACGCTGCCTCACGCAGCACTGCAGCCTCACGCCGCCATTGGCATCTCACCATCATCGTCGTATCGCACGACGCCTTGGCATCTCGCCTTCTCCGCACGCCTCCGCTGAAGTTTCGTTGGACAACTACTCCCTAGACAAACTAAGCTACATGCATAACAAAAAACAAACTATGCAGATACACGAATCAAGATTAAGTCTAACATTTTCCTCCCTAATCTTGATTCTCCAATCATCACAATCTTTGATGCGGATCACCCGCCATCACTTGATGACACCATCGCAGCGCCGTAACTAGCCACGCGCCGCCACCGACGCTGTCGCAGCAGCTGTCACCATGAACCATCTTATCGTGGATGACGTCCTCGCAACGCCAATCACCACACCGTCTTGCCGTAGACGACGCCATCGCAGCGCCGAGTACCACGGCCTCTTGCCGCATGTGGTGGCCATCTCTTCACGTGGACGACGCCTTCGCGGCGCCGATCGCCACACCAACTTCTCCTCATAACGGCCTCGCGCCGTCAAAGCCACCAGCGGCCTCGCGCTGCCACAAGCCTCCTGCTTGCGCCACCGGCCTCCATCTCACATGGAGTCCACCACGCCGCCGACGCCGCCACCGGATCGACCAGGCTCTGATGCCAATTGTTGGCGCCGCCTCCTTGCAGCGCCGCTCTTCTTCTTCTACATTGGTGCTGCCTCTCACAACTCCCTCTCTCTTTCTCTGGTTGTTTCTCTCAAACACAAAAGAACGCCCACAGACACACGCACCAAGACGGAGCACAAAGCTTTGCCCACGGGCTCTTCTCTTTGGTGAACGTATTCGCTACATTTTGCTCTCAGCCCTCACGGCCTACTTTTCATTCATCTGATCAACACATATATATACAGCGGGCTGGCTCACGCACGCCCTGACCCAGCCTCCACTCGGGCCACTAAACCCACTAACCCATGCACACACACAAAGCTAGCTAACCAACTACTTGCATGCAGCCAGTTTGTTTCCTTGATTCACTCCAACGTCCCAGGACTAGGACTTGCATGCAGCTCACAACCGGATCAACCCAGCCGGCTAAACATGCTCATAGAGCCCCACACTCCAGCCTTCGTCGCACTTGCCGCATCACACGGCCACGCTGCCTCACGCAGCACTGCAGCCTCACGCCGCCATTGGCATCTCGACATCATCGTCGTATCGCACGACGCCTTGGCATCTCACCTTCTCCGCACGCCTCCGCTGAAGTTTCGTTGGACAACTACTCCCTAGACAAACTAAGCTACATGCATAACGAAAAACAAACTATGCAGATACACGAATCAAGATTAAGTCTAACAGAAAGCAAGTTAGAGCATCTCCAATTGGGCTGGACAAATATGACCCCTAAACGTCTGCGAACGCGTAGGTTTCATCGTATATACTGCATACATAGGTTAATACGAGCTACATTCAATATAGACTACACTAATGCTACTCCTCGTCCGAGGAAATGTTGATGACCTCCTTTCTGGAGCCTCCGGCCTCATGGTCATTTGCGGCGGGGTGGAACTCCAGCGCCTCCTCCTCCTCCTTGTCGGCGTCAGCGAATAGCCGCTCCTTCCTCATGTTGGTGAGGTGGATAAGGCGACGATTTGCCACCATCTCCCACCGGGACTGGATCAACTCCATGATGGCATGGTTCATGGCCATGAGGCCGGGATCCACGACGAGCCCGGCGAAAGTGGCATCGCCTACGTGCGCGTCCTCAGCCACGTGGTTCTCCACCTCCGCGGCTTTAGTAGGGGAATGTGCTACATAAGAAAAAAAAGTCGCGCACATAGATCTCAGAAACACTATGGAGGTACAAGTAATGATTATCTCACCAACGATCTATGCACCGGAAGTAGAGGAAGAAGAGTTGGTGAAGCTCACTGATTCCTACGTCTAGAGGTATCCATGCCTCCCGATCTAGAGATACTGCAACACTTCATGGAAAGAGA
>NC_041384.1:714137940-714142223 GCF_002162155.2 Triticum dicoccoides
CCCCTCCCCCCAAACCCAACCCAACACACAGATAGGGGGAAGGGGGCAACCCACTTTGGGAGGAGGCCCTCTTTGGGTCGGTTGACCTGGGTAGTGGAGTCCTCCTAGGACTCTCTCCTGGGTGGCTTGCCCCCAGATTTCCCTAGTGTTGGCCGACTTGGGCCCTTAGGGTGCCTTGCCTACAACTCCAGCATGGAGCGGCCCTCTAAGGACCCTCCCAAATATTCTAGAAGGTTCTGGAACATTTCAAAAGCTCTCGTGGCATTCTAATACATTCTGGGACCTTCATGGTATCATTAGGACATTCCCAGGACCTCCCAAAACAATTCCGGTATCATCCGGAACACTTCCAGAGCTCATTCTCCATCATCTCCTAGTTCTGAAACATTACCACGAGTCATTAGGCGTATGATCCTACATGTGTGATAATATGCCGACAAGTGCAGAACACCTTCCGTTCAATAATTATTATCGGGATCTGGACACCCATAATGATTCCCGCATTACCAACGAAGATTTTATCAAGCGAATAATTTTCAATGCAGAAAAAATTGCCTTCTCTTTGTGACACATTACAAAACCCGAAGCAAGACTTGTACTGTATCCTCGTGATCAACACTTTGATCACTACACCTTGTTATCCTCATTACCGGTTTGTACACCTTTCTTGTTTCCGTATTTCTATGTGCCCTTGCTAACACCTTAATCACTATGCTTGGCCCAGCGATGATGGACATTGTAATACCGAGTGGGCCCAGAGTATATATCTCCATCGCCATAGGAGCAAATCACATTGTTGACGTATCAAACACCACAACATACTTTTAGGTATACTTGGAAGTCACCTTTATAACCATCTAGTTATGGGGTGACATCTTGTAACCCAATGTAATCATGTGTCATCCCGGTTTATGATATTCTCATAGTCTAAGGACTTAAGTAAACGTTAAAAGAATAAAAATGTTGACACTTCATACGAAAACAAGGACAACATATTGTCGACGTGATCTCATACTATTTCGTAAGTTGGGTCTATCCAACATCATAGTTACTCTAACAATGTGTTTTAATTATTTTTAACATTCTCGTTACATTAAGGATGCTCATGGTTAGGAAAATAGAACCATCAACAATGCGTGATCTAGTCTAGAGGCTTGATTAGGGATCTGATTGGTTTTTATTTTGGACACATGCAAATAGGTTTTTCTACGAATATCGCATTCAAAAACGATTGCGATTGTGGCATGAAAATATAAAATAAATTATAAACATGGAAATAGAAATAATAATAACTTTATTAATTCCTTCTAGGGCATATTTCCAACAATTTGGGCGAGGTGGACTGCTCCCACGCTTCCTCCATCCCAAATCCGTTGGGCTCAAGCTCCATGCCTACCTCTGCCTCCTCCTCCTCTGGCGCCGCATCCTCCGGCACCTCCTCGTACTCCTCCTCTGCGCAAGGTAAGTGACACGGCGTGACTCAGTGGTGCGAAGTTCCTCGACAGGTTGCATCTTCCGCCCGATCTCCACATGTGTTCAGGCGTGAGCATTTTGGACAACCCTAAAGTATGGGCGATTTTGGGGTCCGAGTGCGTGTATATTCGGTCTGGGAGGTGTCTTGGTAGTCCGTCCTAGCGTTTAGGGGGGATGGGAGTCCGATTCTACATGCTCTTACGGCCTCATGTGGCGCGTCCCAGAAAAGAGTCCAATGAGTTTGGTTGGTTACCAATACCTACTGTATAAAATAAATCTTCTGAGGGTAAACCATTCCGCACTCCTAATTTAGTAGTAACCAAAGGTTTGGTGCTTGTTTGCATGGCTGCCAATATATTGATTTGCCCATGACAAGTTAGCAACTCTAGTTTAAATTTTAGCCAATTTTAATCAACTCATGGCAAGAAAAAGCTTGACCAAAATATTGGCCAGCCAAATGTATTATAAACGTCCAAAACAACCCGCCTAATGTTATAGAGACATGGTTCCTAAGACATTGGTTGTGTATCCTGACTTATCTATACCTAGAAATTTAAGCTAGCACAGTTAATTTTTCATTAAATGGCTCTAAATATGACTAAGATTTAAAGAATTTTCTTTGAAAATTTAAAAATAAATGTATAATGTCTCCATAGGTCTAGTGAGCTATCACTTTATTGAAGCTACTAGAAAAAACACTTAAATGAAAAAAGTGATTCCGGGAGAGGATGCCGAAATATACCTATTTATTGAAAAAATTGACAGGAAAATGGTTATGTTTCTGAATTTGATAGAAAAACATAACATGATGATATACAACTGCGGCTAGTGCAACAAATGTTTATCTTAGGTCATTGTGTGTGCCTTTTTTCCAATGTATATTGCATTCTAATATGCACACTATGGAATCTTTGTTTATTGCTTGGGCGGTTACATTTTTTTAATTTTCAAAATAAAGTGTTGCATGGAGCTGAAGAGTAAAAAAAATCACTCCTTACATAGACCCTCACATATGTAACGAATTAAATGTCTATCCACCATCATTTTAAAAATACGCAATTACACTTTTTTTTCATGAAATGCAATGATACATAACTATGGACATGATATCGGCCAAAAGACAAGTGTGCCTCCTAGGTCCTCACCAATGTTGATTCCCAAGCCCACAAACTTGAATTGTAATTTTTTACACTTCTGAGATTGCAAAAATCTTTATGGCTATCAAAGCTAATTTATCGACAAATTGGTGCAAAAGGTGTCGGATAACTAGTCACAAACATAGAGCCGGCTCTAGACCAGTGCAATATTGATAATCAACTAGGGGCCCTCATTAGTTATCCAGTTTGTATGTATTGAAGATATTCGGATATAAAATATTAGAGCCAACAAATACAAAAAGTTATGTGTAACATTATTTTCAACCTAAAAGCTTTTCGCGTAAATTTTGATTTGTGATGTTCAGCCAGTCAAGGTGTGGTGTGCAAGTCACTATTATTTTAGGGGTTGATTTACACACTGATGGAACCAAGAAAAAAAATGATGCGCAAATTTTCACGCATACCTCTTACCAGTGCTAATGTTTGTTAAGTACAAAGAGAACATTTTCATACAAACGCATCAAAAAAAAAAACTAGATCCATTCCATGCGAGTTGAGCTAAATGATGCTAATCCAAGACCAAATGCATGGTATGCACATGTTGTCAGTTGATTGTAGAACCGAGGAGCATGAAAGACATATTTGATCATCGGAGAACTAGTAAACAAGCAACACAGCAGTTCATAGACAAAACAGTAATATATATTTTTATATGGTTAAATTTTATATTTATTACGAAGATAATTACCCATGTAATTACTTGCACATAATATAGATATGGATGCATTCTAGAAACCTCATTCACATTTATAGCTTTCTATAATAATATTTAACACATCTGTAATAGACAAAAGGAAACATATGTGTGCAATTCAATTAATCTATGAAGACCTGTAATCCTATATCTTTTCTCTAATCTAGAACAATCTAGTTAAATTACAAAATTGACGGTGTCTCGAAAAAGAGAGCACATCAAGCACTCTATAAGATGTACTTCATTTTTTGTGGATTGAAAATTTCATGACCAATGTTAAAATGATTTAATAGAAATAGTGTGCTTTAATATTTAGAAATAAAATTACACAGTTGGTAACCACAATGAAAACTAAGCGGCAAAATCATACGTGGAGAATATATTTTGTAGTTACAAAGAAGTGCAATAGTTTAGTCTAAATTAATGTTAGGTTTTGTAACTCAGCCATGTTCCACTAATTTATTTAACTAGCAATGTAAGCACCGTCGAATTCTTTGTGAGGGAATGAGTAGCAATTTATGGCAGTAAAACTGAACCACTTTTGAGTCTTCTCACATCAGGTGTGTTTCATGTCGTTGATTTTCGTTCTTGGTCGTTACATCTGGCGTCCGCTCCCGGCTGGCCACGTCTACCAATTCATGGACCAGATGTCGCAGCTACTCCGAGCCCTCTGATTAATTGAGCCACAACTAGCCCATTTAGTTTCACCACTCTCTGTCGTAGCGTGAGCGACACTGAAAAAATGTTCTATAGAAAATTTGAGAAGAAAAGAAACACAAAAGCGACATCTCTCTCGCGCGATGGCGATTGGAGAACGCCGCTTGGCACCGGCTCCCATGGCTCATCTGCATCCCTCTACGCCGGTTGGAAAGATCCTGCCTCTCTCCATTACCCTTGATCCCTTCGGACCTCGGCCTTGGGA
Organism: Triticum dicoccoides; assembly: GCF_002162155.2. Lineage (NCBI taxonomy): Eukaryota > Viridiplantae > Streptophyta > Magnoliopsida > Poales > Poaceae > Triticum > Triticum dicoccoides. The sequence continues at coordinate 714,142,187 of NC_041384.1, forward strand.
GAGACCTTGTGCGCTGCTTGTGTACTCGTTGTTGCGG
>NC_041384.1:714142374-714147773 GCF_002162155.2 Triticum dicoccoides
AACAACCCCCGTGCACCAGGCGCGGACAATGTCTTTGGTCACCCCGATGCCTCGCGTGTATGGCATCTCGTCGGCGCCCGCACGACACGCGCGGCGGGTGGGGGGTGGGGGTGTGGGGAGCGGCTGTGCACAGCACGGTAGAGTTGTTCGTGCTTCTACCTCTTCTTTTATGATCTTTAGGTTGGGTCCATCACCAATTCCTTGTCCCATTTTATCACTGTGTCCTTATTCTTGAGCTCATCTTTTTGTTCGTCGGAACTGAGGAAGAAATAAGCGTGCAAGCTCGAGTTGTCAATTGAGGGAATTAACAGTGAAGACATAGAGAAAATATTAATCCAACTAGTGGAGCAGTTATGAAAGCTGGATATGTATTAAAGTGTCTAATTGTGGTTCTTGTTTTCTTTGATTTTGTTCTCGTTGCGAACAGTTGGTGAATTATGTACTCCGATGTATAAAAATATTGTTCAATGAAATAAAGAAGCAATTAAATCTGTTTCAGTGGCCTAAAATGAAATGCAAATGAGAAAAGAAAATTTTACTCTGTTTATTTAGGGGATGGGCTAAGTCCGATTAAAATTTGGTGGAGTAGTATACTCCACTAGCTTACTCGGCCGGATACTTCTCATTTTTGGGGACCGGCTAGAGATGCTCTAGAGCTTCTTCCTTTTTTTGCTGGTGGGAGATGCTCTAAAGCTATTACTGCTTATAAACGTACACACATAACGATATACCTTGATTAGAATCACCACGGAAATAAAATGTTGCCGAACATACAACAGAAATGTTGCATGTGGGAGTTCTCTATTGCCAGGACGTCCCAGGATCGTGACTTATGTCAGATCCGACGGCCAAGGGAGCGGTTGATCCAGTGAAATTATTACCCAACCGGCACCTAGGGCTCGACAGAAGGAAGTGGTAAAAGAAAGATCACAGTATTGCCAGGGTGCCTCTTATTGTTTGTCTCCGTTAAACAATTTGAGCGCTTTCGTCATCCAAATAATTTGGGACCTTTTCCACCATCCGTGCAAAGCATGATGTTCGCATTCTACAGTAGAGGCAGCTTATTCAAGGAAGTACAAAGCCCGCAGTAGTTTATTTTAGCTGAGCAAGGAAATGTTTGTTGTCTTGCTACGTACGTAGGCGTATGGATGTGTCCCGCCTTCTAGAAACTGATGGGATACGCCGGCGATTTGTCCGGGTTGAAGAGCCCAAAGTGCTTCTCGATCTCAGCCGGGCCCTTCTTATCCTCGTTGAACATGGCGAACACGTAGGCCTCGATGGCGCTGGGCCTCTTGGGCGTCCCTTGCCCGACATGTTTGATCAGGTTCTGGTTGTACGTCTGCGCGTTGTCCGTGGTCGCCGCCGTGCCGCCGGCTGAGGGCCACCCGCTCTCCGACACCACCACGTTGACGCTCCCGGCGCCGGCGCTCTCGAGCGCGGAGTAGAACGTGTCGACGAGGGCGTCGAACAGGTTCTGGTACGCGTTGCCGCCGTCCTGCACCACGGTGCCCGGCGACGTGAAGAGAGCGTAGTTGATGTCGATCTGGGCCTGGTTGTCCACGTACGAGAAGTAGGGGTACACGTTGGCGAGCAGCGGGGCGCCGGTGGTGGCCAGGTACTGCACGATGGGACCCATGTAGCCGGCGGAGAAGGTGCCTTGGGAGGGAGGGAACCCGGTGGTCACGCCCTGCGACACCGACGTGGACACCTTGATGCCGCCGAGCCCGGCCACGGCGAGGGCGGCGTCGAGGTTCTGCATGGCCGGGAGGATGTTCCCCGTGTCGCCGCCCTGGTCGCCCACCTCGTTGCCGGCGGCGATGTACTTGATGGTGAGGCCCTGGTGGGCCTGCACGTTGGTCTGGACCCAGGCGGTGGCGGCGGAGCGGTCGGAGGCGAGGGAGGCGAGGTCCTCGTTGGCCACGTCGATGATGAGGCCGATGTTGGAGCCGCTGAGGGCCTGCAGGGCGTCGGCGTCCGGGAAGTAGATGCGCATGCCGGTGATGCCGTTGGACTGGTAGAGCTGCACGACTTCGCTGGCCGAGGGCAGCCCGTCGCCGTTGACGCCGTAGCACACGCCGATGGACTGCACCTCTGTGTTTTCCAATAGTGAAACGCGCAACCGAAGTTAGTACTCTAGCTTGCTCACCGATAGATAATATGAAGGGAAGGGAATTGCCTGCAGGAATGGATGCCAGAAGCACTCCAAGAAGGGCCAACGCCACCGAAAACATGCAGGCACGATGCCCTGCCATCTCCACTAGTACGTCTTCCTGCAACCAAACTCTGCACCAGTAGTGCAGCTAGATCTTCCAAAACTCTGCACCTGGTACGTACGTCGTACGTGCGTGCGGTTTGCATGAAATGAACCAAGCATTCACCCCCTATTTATACGAACAACGCAAGCTAGGATGTAATGTAATTAGGCAGTTTGGCAAGGCACGCGGTCCACCACTGCTAGCCAGCTCCCGTTTTCCAGCGCTGCTGGCACGGTACGTAGACGTTTGCTCTGGCCTAGTACGTGGAATGGAATACGCGCCAAGGTCACGATCTGGTTCGGCACAACACATCGCCCGGCGACGGCGAGCTCGTCCACCAATCGCGGCGAGTGCGTACACTGCACTTGGGGGAAACAGCTGTGCCTCGTCGTCCGGGGCGTGGAATTCTAGTGTACGTAGCATGTACGTACATCCTTTTGACTGGACTTAGTTGGCATGTTCTACTGTTGAATGTTGATAGTAATGGTTTTGGAAGCATGGACACCAGTTCCAGTTCCGGCGCGAACCGAAGAAGAACGCTAGTTTGCGCTGTTCGCTCGTCTGTCCGCCCGCTCGTTCGCTGGACGCTGTTTTCTTTTTGTGCTGTTTTTTCTGTTGCCAATGGTCCGCTGTTTTAGAAAAAATCATATCACCAATAAGATTTTTTTTCAACCAATTCCTAACGGTTATGTCATGTACCTATTGTTCAAATTTTAATTGTATCAATTAGAAGCCTAGCAATGCATTTAATGGCTTAAATATAGCAAACAGACCCAAGAAATTGCCAATTTTTTACATGATACATGTAATGGTGTATGTTGAGTGTGAAAACAATCTCAAGTCCAACTGGCGAAACAGCGGTCGCTTCACATGTAAACTTGCTCATTCCCTCTTGAAACCTAGTTCCTTCCCCAAAGATGATACATGTAATGGTGTATGTTGAGTACAATTTCTAAGTGAAATACATCACGACTTTTTTCTAACTCACTGAGAAATTAAACACAATGCCTACATGACATACCATGACTCCATGCTAAGTTTCATATTTTCCAAACTTCATTTTCACTTAAAAAACAAAAAAAAGTTTACCTCCATTAAATACCTAGAAATTCATTTAATGCCCCAACAACAGAAAATTAAACCTAAAAATTGGCAAAAAATTTAAATGCAACTTCTAGTGGTATACTTACAATATAGGGGAAATGGACCATAGATCTATTCCTAAAACACTAATTCTAACCTGTGGGGGATCCAAGAATTGAACTTAGCCGGGGCGGAACATTTGAGGTATAAATTTTTTGATTGAAAAATGCAAGTCCGCTGAACCAAATCTCACAAAATTCAAATATGAAGCAAGATGCACTCGAGAATCAACATAACCAATGATTTAGAACAGCTCAAAATTCTCAACAACTAGGTGATCTAACCACCAAAAACACAAAATCTAACATGAACGTCATAGAGAACTACTAACATGGACTCCTGTCACTTGAATCATTCATTCCATGGCCCAAAATGCCCAACTCCATGACTAATAGATGCCTACAGCAGGTGAACAAGTTGGCTATCAATATATGTCTTAGAAAAAGTAAGCAAATAGTTTGAAACAATAGATAACAAAAAAAAAATTACCCTAAGTTGTAAGTATACGAGGAGGGTTTGGTAGATGGCCTCTACGGTCTCTCAAGCTTTGAAAATGTTCTCTAATCTTCCTGTCCTCAATTCCGGCAAATATTTCTCGCTCAACATAGCATACCTTCATATCATTCAACCAATCATCAGATGTCTTATTTCTCAAATTTATCTTTATGATATTCATGGTTGAGAAAACTCTTTCAACAGATGTCGTCACTACTGGCAAAGTCAAATTAAGTTTGATGAGCCGGTAAACCAAAGGAAATTGTAAATGTTCCTTAGTTTCAACCAACTTGAGGGCAAGTTTAGCAATATTGTCACAACCACAAAAAACATGATACCTTTTCATCATATCAATGTATATCTTGAGCTGACCATCCAAATGATATGATTCTTCTGGGTCGAAGTCGACTAAGTACATAGATGCAAGCTCAAGCAGGTTCTCATGATTAAATCTACTAAATGAGTCTCTAGGATCTAGACTAGCAATGCATATCAATAACCTTGTTGAAGTTTCACTGAACCGGTTATTCATCTTAGCTATGTTTCTATCAAGCACCTCATTGAATATTTCAATCTTGTAGTGATGGAAGCAATGAACAATTTTGCAGGAACTCCTAGGGTAACCCATTGCTAGAATATTCTCATCCATAGTAAGCATTGGTATCTCCCTTTTAAGACAAAACGAAGTGATACCCTAGAAAACGCCTGCCAATGGTAATCACCACTAGTGGCGGGTCAGAAGGGGTGCCCTTAACTAATAATCAATTACTAGTGGCGAGCGAAAATATGTGCCCATCACTGATCAGCATTACATGCAAGCCCATTGAAGCCCGCCTAACACCTTCCAAGTAAAAAACTTAACCTGACCCCTCCCATCCATCTGACCATCTCAATCTCCCCAGCCGCCTCCCTCACTTGTTGCGTCGGCGCCAAGGACGTGTTGGCCACACCTGCCCTCTACGACATGTGTTGTTTTGGCGATAGGCCAGGCCATTTGCTGATTAATCTAGCTCAGTTGCAGGCAGCACCTCGTGGGTGTGTTACTTTGGGTGGCTCCTGGTCGAGGCTAGAATCGACACGCGGGATGTCCTCCTCTGGAAGAAAATCATCGATGCTACCGGTGCTGGACGCCCCCTATGTGTTGTTGTCATTTAGACGGCTAACCATCTGATATTCTCCTGCCCCTTTACCGGTTGTTTTTGGGATGTGCCTGATGTTCGTCCTGGACAATGTCAATATCTGGCAGCTCCATATCCTAGATGTCTTAGCCACCGTCGCCCAAGTGACATCTCTTTGCGCAGGTGTGGTTGTGCCGCTGACAACTTTGGAAGCACCAAAACTTATTTAAGTTTCACGTGTGGCCTTCAACCACCGCTTCCCCTTCTCGTCAAAAACTGTCGCAACAGTGTTGTTCTCTGGAGGCCTTGCATGCTAGCCATCCACCAAGGTGAGATCGACTGATGGCTTGGTTGCTTCCATTTAAATCCTCGAGTGTGTGATGTAACT
>NC_041384.1:714147890-714156382 GCF_002162155.2 Triticum dicoccoides
CTCTGTGTGTTTCCTTTTATCTTTTTGTTGTAACAATATGGGTCTGCCCTTTTTGAAATAAAAATTCAGGTGGGGAATCTCTCCCCTAGGTGAACTTTTAAAAAAAGTTACTACAACTTGATAAGATCCATACCAACAAAAATGATTCAAATATGATTGTAAAGTGAGAAGCTATCAACATTTTGCTAGGTAGTAGACATAGTTGTGCATCCTTCATGAGTTAAGATCGGTTGAATGAGTCAATTACAGCACTGGTGCTTAAACTTGTCGAGAAAAGTCATTTTAGTGCCAGAACTTGCGGTATACATTGAATTGGTGCCACAACTTGGCTCGTCGTGCAAATACAGTGCAAAACTCGTTTGTATACTCATGCGGCGCTAATGAGGCGTGACAGCGTGGCGTGGGGGCCCATTGTCAGTGCCCGAGCGGTGTAGAAGAGGCATGTGGCGTGTTCTTTTTTCAAAAAATAGCCTCGAATTTTCTTTTATTTTGCACAAAAAAACGTCACAGGACCGACTTGTCCGTCAAAGGCACACTCTCTGTGCCAGCCAACCGATGTGCGCAGCTAGCCAACCCACCAGGATAACGATTCAGGATACGCAGTAATTATATCATTTTAAATGATCCAACATCCACCAAGATAACCTCTACAAAAAAAAAACCGCAACACAACGTATGTTTCAAAAGTGGCAAAAGTGAAGGACGACGCTGAGCACTAGATTTTGTCAATATCTGACGGTTCGCGAGGCGGCGGATCTTTTTAAATGATCCGACACCCGACTCGTAGCACGTCCCTTGTCTTTCTTTCATTTTTTGAAAAAATTGTTAAAAAAATGTGAATCCCATGTATATATAATAGACTTACTTTAATATTTCTATTTAATATGCAAACACTTTTTAAAATTATACAAACATTTGTATAGTTCATAATTTAATTTATGGATTTTTAAATTAATAGGTTGGCATTTTTGGAATTACAGGAGCATCATTTTTTATGTAATTTTTTTATGTATATTATTTATAATTAGGATTTACATATTTTTCACAAATTTCTTAAAAAACACAGTATGTTTTAGCCCATGAGCGTGGTGTGTTAGTGACAAAAAGGATAAAATTTCCAATAGGGATCAAATGAATGTGGATGCAGTGTCCGGCTCATCTTATTTTTTGCCCCAAGTCACAGGTTTGAACCCCCACAGCAGCATTTTTTGTACTTAGTACAATTCTTAATTTGTGTTCTTTAAGGAAAAGTTATAAAAACCGTGTATCCACCTAGGTTGTCAAATGGTGTAGCACTAGGGTTGCTAACCGAGCGAGTGGGATGACTCAAATCACCAGTTCGAATCTTTGTTGGTGCAATTTTTCATTTTAATATAAAACTTGGGGTGCAGGTGGATCCCGCACCTGTTAGGGTCTTTTTGTGCGAAAAAATAAAAGTCGAGGGTGTCTTTGCAAAAAAAAACACGCACAAGCCTGGTCTACACCGCCCGGTCACTGATAATGGGCCTCCATGCCACGCTGTCATGCCTCGTCAGCGCCGCATGCGTCTTCAAACGAGTTTTGCACCGTATTTGCACGCCGAGCCAAGTTGCGGCACCAGTTCAATGTATGCCGCAAGTTCTGACACTAAAATGAGTATTCTTTCCAAGTTTAAGCACCGATGGTGTAATTGACTCAAAAAGATTCTCTAAAACCTTCTACAAGAGGACATTCCCTCCTCTCTTGATGAGTCTACTTTCATAATTCGGAAGAGCAAACTATGAATTATCGCTAAAAAATAATCCATATTTTGACAGCCTGGACAAAAAAAGAGGCTCTCCGACACCCCGTCCCCCTCCCCAGCTACACAACCCATTTGCCCGAGTTGTCTCGCGCCTCCAAACCCAGCCCTGGCCCCTCTATTAAAAGCCAACTAGCGGCTTTCAAACCTTAGCTGCCATCATTTCCCCTGTATCTCCACCCATCAGTGCTGCCACCGCGTCCCGTCTCGTCCGCCGTCGGCATGGAGCACGAGCGTGTGACGTGGTACAAGAAGCTCCCAGCGGAGCAGTTGCGGAGCTCGCCACCGAGGAGCACACAGGGGTTTTGCTCTCGTGCGGTAGTGGTGAACCGGCCGCGCCTCAGTCCCTCTAATCAGTGCTCACATCAAACTTAAGTGGATGAAATCTTCAAGCACCATTCTCTTTGGACGTACATACACTACAAAGTCATTAGCCATTGAACAGTACCGATTCAACGTGTTACCAATGGAAAACACATTCAGTTTGTTCATACTAAATGAGAACGGGCGTCTCTTTGATTTAGTTCTGGCAGAGAACCGGTCTGATTGTGAGTTTATTTCATAGTCCAGGGCAGACGCCATCAAAACGTACGACGGGCCAAGAGACCAATTCATAGGAGCTGGGAAACAATATTGTGCTCGTCCAGATGATATCATATCAGAATTCAGAAACCGTTATAGTAAGAAATGATATCATAAACGCAGCAGCACACCACCAATCCAGCATGTGAACAGCACACCCACCATCCATAGAAAGAACACACACACAGCAGTTTTCTTAAGTTTCCTCTCTTAGCTAGGGATCAACTCAACTAATAAACTACTAACCAACATTTTCACCGTGCAAGCAAGAGCAGCCTATACAATTCTTCAAGTCGAGGTCTCGTGAACAGGGGCAGGGCGATGCGCTTTAGCTGTCACCCGTACTAAACAGGGTCAGCAGGGCCAGGAACAGATTGATGATGTCAAGGTAGAGCGAGACGGCGGCCCAGACATACTCGTCATAGGTGTAACGCTTGATGATGTTGTCCGTGTCATAGACAATGTAGCCACTGAAGATGAGTGCCGCCAGCGCGCCATAGATCATGTGAGAGAGCTTGCCCAGCGGGAAGAAGATCCGTATATTTAGAGAAGCCATCATCAGTATTGATTGATTGTAGAATAGAGAAGCCTGATAAATGGGCATCATATCTGACCTGAACGAACCCAAAGACGAGCAACATGATGAGAGAAGCAAATAAGAAAGGACCAAGGAAGCTGAAGTCCTTGCCCCTCTTTACAGCCCAGAAGGTGTAAGGAGTGAGGCTCAAGCAACCACCGTTGTAAGAATCACAGCCTCCAAAATGACCTTGCATGTGCACATGCCGGAATATTTTATTTTAGCGGTTTCTTTATTTCATAATATAGAACTCGAAAAATTAGCCACTAATTAAATGAACTAATTGCTTTCTTATCATCTCGTACATCTTCCAAATGCAGAGGCCGAGGGTCATCCTCCTTTTCTAAAAAAATCATCTCGTACATCTCTTCTACCACAGAAATTAACTTCCATGTAAATTTGACCAAACAATTAAGTACGTGCATGCTAAATCTGACAAGCACATCACAAATGCTTAACTCAGACAAGCATATCATAAAAGGTGACCAACAGGTACAACTTAGCCCTCAACACAAACCGGGAAAATGCATCAGCTACAGTCACATGGGTTGCCTAACATTTGCATGGCCATGGCAAATTGGCAGCAACTATCCAATTGCCATACATAGTGACTAACAAGCTTACTGGTCATACACATGTAATGAATTGACACAACGAGAGGGGCATTATATTAGAAGACTCAAGAAGAAGCTAGGATCTGCGGGCAAGAACATAATTCATGGTGGGGGAGACAGTTACCGCTAGTGAAGGCACATGTCATGCCCACAGCGAAGCTGATGGCCACTGTGAAAACGCCGAGCAGCAGCAGGTTGACTGGGTGCTTCTGACGATAGCAGTACAACGGGCACAGCACTGCATACAACAAATTAACAAGCATTTTAGCAACGGGCACAGCACTGCAATTCGCAAGCCAACCACGTCCCATTCTAGTCTAGTAAAGCAAAATTATTCACTGCAAAAATCTGCAGTTGTAAGTACAACACATCCATAGTGTCAGAATTAATCCGAGGTACACGGTCGATCCACCGAGGAACAAGCAATCACAAGACAATGACGACACCGAAATTTGTTAACGAGGTTCGGCGAACTCGCCTACTCCCCGGGGCAATGACTACGGGCGCTCCTCCCCGAGATACCGCAACACCGGCCACCTAGGCGCCGCCACAAGCCGCCAGCACCCCCTTGCGAGCCTGTCGCTATCTAGTCGTCATGGGTTACAACATCGGGTGCCTCCTCATATATAAGAGGCCAAGGATACAACGTGTCCGACTCCGACACTACAAGTATTCGACCCACACTACAACACCAAGTCCAAGCGTAACCCAACTAGTACAAAATATTCGTCACAAAAACACAACAAACTCCACCTTGGCGAATATTCTCCACCACCTTGAATTTGTCCATGTGTCAAACTTCCATGTACTCCGGACTTGTGTTGTCTTCTTCGGAACTTACTGAGAGCTACTCGACAGTCTGCCCCAGACCCGCCACCGCCGTGAGACCCCGCTGCTACTCCTGCAACTCCAGTCTCCGTGACTCCACCTGCAATAGTGCTCCCTTGCAGCTTGTAAAGATGTGAAGCCGTCTTCCCTCCAATCATCACGGTCACCTCATCTTTCATGATTCTCATGGTCTTCCTATCCCGATCACAACGAAATACCATACCACCATCATGAAGAACACCGAGCGAAATTAGATTCCTCCTTAGCCCCGGCACATGCCTGACTCCCCGAAGCATCCGCTCAACTCCGTCAAACATCTTGATTTTGATGTCACCTACTCCAGCAACACGATAACCTGTGCCATCGCCCACATAGGCTAAACCAAACTCACCAGACTTGTAGGAAGAGAACCACTCCCTGTTGGGTGTCGCATGAAAAGAGCAAGCCGAATCCAACATCCACGCTTCACCTTTGGTTGACCGCCTGTCTGATACTATGAGGACATCACTACTGTTGTCTGAGTCATCACCATGAGTTGCCTTATTAGCACTTGCCCCACCATTGAGTTCTGGACGGTCCTTTCTCATATGTCCCCACTGCTTACACTTGTGACACTGTATATTCCTTTTCTTTTTCTTGTTCTTCCCAGCCTCATATCCCTTCCGCCACTGCTCACCCTTGACTAGCAAACCTTCACCATGAGAGACTTCCACTGCGTTCTTCTTTCTCATATCATAAGATAGCAATGCCGCAGTAATATCCTCATTCTTGACGGTCACCTTGTCGTGCGTCAACGTAGTGATCAAATGGTCATAGGATGATGGCAATGAACAAAGAAGCAGAATTGCCCTATCCTTGTCGTCAACCGTCGCACCCAAGCGTGCTAGATCCGTCACGACTTGATTAAAGGCGTTCATATACTCCACAAGATCTGACCCCTTGTGACGCCCCGAGACCGATGTGCCAGGTGTCTTCCAGTTATTCGCCGACGTTGTCATGTCATTCGCTTGCGTCTTGCATTTCATATCATGTCATCATCCGCATTGCATCTGCATGTTTTCGAAAACTTGCATTCGTTCGGGTTCTCCGAGTTCTTTCAGTTGTCCGTTCTGAGCCCAGACACACTTGCACGCGCCCGCGGCACGTCCGAAATATTATTTTATAAGTGGCCGGAAAATGTTCTCGGAATGGGATGAGAGTTGACGTGTGGTCTTATTATAGTGTAGATAGACCGCCTGTCAAGTTTCATCGCATTCGGAGATCGTTTGATGCCCCAACGGATAACTATAGCGGCATTATAGCAGGTCTAACGTCGGACATTTTCAGTCTCCGGAAATAGATGCCGGGCCCTCTCTCTCTCTCTTCTCCCCCTCGCAGTCTCGCCACAGCCCACCTAGTCCTCCTCCTTCCCCTCTTCGCTTCTGGGGTTGTCCGATGCGACCGCACGGTCCGAAACCCTCTCTGCACAGCGCATCGAACCCCTCACGTGCGCGTTCGAAATTGTCCCGAACCCGACCTGGGCAATCGTCACTGTTGGATCCGGATCATCTCCAAACGTCTACAAAACGTCACCGTTTTCTTATTTGGCCTCCCTAGCTATTTTATTCGCGACCGTCCGATTACGATCGGAGGGGTCCGATAGCCCCTAACTATTTCCACCAGCGTATATAATGGGCAACCCTAGGAATTAGGGATCCTGTCCCATCCTTCCATCCATCCAATCCATCCCCGCCGCCACTCAACTCCTTGATTTGCACGCCCGGCCAACCAGAGCCCCTCTCGATCCAACTCCATCCACCTCACCTGCTGCCTCCTCCCGCAAGCCTCCTATCACCCCGCCTGATCCCCTACTCGTTTGAACCCCTATCGAGATGCTCCCGCAACGACCCAGCGCCGGCCTCCCGCGCTTAGCCTCCTCCTCGCCGGTGCTTCCCCGTTGAAGGCTCCTGGCCAGCAACAACAGTCACCAGGAACCGCCCGTTTCTCCTTCTCCCTTCATTTTTTCCCTAGATCTCTCTCTCCCTCTCAGGTCTTTTCCTCTCACTGGTTCACAGGGACGAGCGTGATGGAGAGCCAAGCTCCCGATCCAGGTCCTCCCCGCCGCCTCGACGCCCGCAACTGGCCGGATCCTTCAATGCCTCGTCTCCTCCTTCGGGTCTCGACGGCACAGGCCCCGGCGACGCCTCCTGAACCTGTTAATGACGCCAAGTTCCCCGCCGCTGTTGCCGTTCCCCTGCGATGGCGCCTCGGCCTCCTCTGTGCCTGCACTTGAGGCCCCGAGCTCCTCCAGGTCCTCCCCGTCCGCTGCTCCCTGCCGTCCTCGACCTCCCCTGAGGTCCACCTCGCCTTGTCGTCCCCTGCGCTTCAAGTCCGTTCCGCCGGAGTTCCTCGTCACCGGGAATCGCCTCCCTGACCCTCGGACTGGCAGGATCCACTGCGCTCGCGTGGACCTTGCCCCTTGCCCGAACCCGCCGCCTGCAGGCCTCGTCTCGGCCGGGTCCGCTGCTGCCGCTGTTTCCCTGTCGAACGAGCAGAGCAGCTCGCCTGACCCCTCGCCCGTTGACCGATCAGGCTGGGTCACAGCCACCCCAAGCTCGACGCCCCCCTTTCGGCCTCACCTCATCACCGACCGGCCCAAGGCCCGCTGTGAGCAGCTCCCTCAGCCCCACCTCTCTATTGACCCATCTTGCACTAGTTTCGGCCCACTATGTTTTGTCCCTGGACCTGCGAATTTTGCTATTATCTTGAGACTGCAGTTTTGTAGAAAACCCCCCAAGCATCATGCATTTAATATCTTAATAACTGTGCATCATATGGAAAAACTTTATATATGAAATATGCTTAGAATTGCACCTAGTTTCATAATATGTCATTTCCATCCTTGTTCAAATTTTTAAAAAAGCTGTTTGTTTAAATTTGCTTAAATAACTTGCTAAAATGATTTAATTCATAGCTAAATAATCGTAACTCCGAATTTAATAATCTTTATATGTAAATGGGGTAGAAAAATGCCTAGATTATCATGGTGTGCTTGTTTTGCATGTTTAATAACTCTAAAATTATGTTTAGGGCAGAACAGTACCAAACCTAATATATGCATATGAGGAGTTTCCGGACTTGTTGTTTTGTTGTTCCGGCCTCATTTAAACTTGCCTAGATAGATAGTTTCATTATGCTTCATCTCTTGCCATGTTTATTAACATTTAATATTGTCGGGTACATAAACGAGATTGAACTAAATAACTTGTTGTGGTGTTTCGTCAATATGCAACTCGTTGCATGTTGATCTCCACTTAAGTTGTAGGATTGTTTGTGCATTTTGCCATGCCATGCTTCATTAAACCGGACATGCATCATACTTGTTGTGCATCATGCCATGATTATGTGATGGTTGTTTACTATTGTGTTTGCTTCTTTCTGGGTTACTTCTCGAGTTATCTTCGGTTTCGTTCCGGAGTTGTGAGGATCCGTTCGTCTACGTCCGTTTGTCTTCTTCATGGACTCGTTCTTCTTCCTTGCGGGATTTCAGGCAAGATGATCATACCCTCGAAATCACTTCTATCTTTGCTTGCTAGTTGCTCGCTCTTTTGCTATGCCTATGCTGCGATACCTACCACTTGCTTATCATGCCTCCCATATTATTGTTGAACCAAGCCTCTAACCCACCTTGTCCTAGCAAACCATTGTTTGGCTATGTTACCGCTTTGCTCAGCCCCTCTTATAGCGTTGTTAGTTGCAGGTGAAGATTGAAGTATGTTCCTTGTTGGAACATGGAGATGTTGTTCCTTGTTGAAACATGTTTACTTGCTGGGATATCACAATATCTCTTATTTAATTAATGCATCTATATACTTGGTAAAGGGTGGAAGGCTCGGCCTTATGCCTGGTGTTTTGTTCCACTCTTGCTGCCCTAGTTTCCGTCATATCGGTGTTATGTTCCCGGATTTTGCGTTCCTTACGCGGTTGGGTAATAATGGGAACCCCTTGACAGTTTGCCTTGAATAAAACTCCTCCAGCAATGCCCAACCTTGGTTTTACCATTTTCCACCTAGGCTTTTCTTTCCCTTGGGTTCTGCAGACTCAAGGGTCATCATTATTTTAACCCCCCCCC
>NC_041384.1:714156617-714165414 GCF_002162155.2 Triticum dicoccoides
GGTCCACCTGTCAGCTGCCGGTGGCCACCAGGGGCAACTCTGGGCTGGCCTACCCGTACCTAAGACAATCTGAGTGTGCCCTGAGAAAGAGATATGTGCAGCTTCTATCGGGATTTGTCGGCACATTCGGGCGGTGTTGCTGGTTTAGTTTTACCTTGTCGAAATGTCATGTTGCCGGGATTCCGAGACTGATCGGGTCTTCCCGCTAGAAGGAATATCCTTCGTTGACCGTGAGAGCTTGTCATGGGCTAAGTTGGGACACCCCTGCAGGGATTTGAACTTTTGAAAGCCATGCCCGCGGTTATGGGAAGATGGGAATTTGTTAACGTCCGGTTGTAGAAAACCTGAAGTTGACCTTAATTAAAATGCATCAACCGCGTGTGTTACCGTGATGGTCTCTTTCCGGCGGAGTCCGAGAAGTGAACACGGTGTTGGAGTTATGCTTGACGTAGGTTGTTCTAGGATCACTTCTTGATCATAGTTTCTCGACCGTGCTTTTGCCTTCTCTTCTCGCTCTCTTTTGCGAATATGTTAGCCACCATATATGCTAGTCACTTGCTGCAGCTGCACCTCTTACCTTTACCTTACCCATAAGCTTAAATAGTCTTGATCGCGAGGGTGCGAGATTGCTGAGTCCCCGTGACTCACAGATACTTCCAAAACCAGTTTGCAGGTGCCGATGTTACCGAGCAGGTGATGCAACCAAGCTCAAGGAGGAGCTCGATGAAGATCTTGTCCTTTATGTTGTTTCGTTCTAGTTGATCAGTAGTGGAGCCCAGTTGGGGTCGATCGGGGACCTTGTCGCATTTGGGGTTCTTCTTTTATTTTGGCTCCATAGTCGGGCCCTGATTGTACTTGGATGATGTAATGCTTTATTTATGTAATTGTGTGAAGTGGCGATTGTAAGCCAACTATGTATCTCTTTCCCTTATGTATTACATGGGTTGTCTGAAGATTACCTCACTTGTGACATTGCTTTCAATGCGGTTATGCATCTAAGTCGTGCTTCGACACGTGGGAGATATAGCCGCATCGAGGGCGTTACAAGTTGGTATCAGAGCCTTCCCCGACCTTAGGAGCCCCCACTGATTGATCGTTTTTAGCAACCGAGTTGTGTCTAGAAAAATGTTTTGAGTCATTTAGGAATTATATACCGGAGAGTTTAGGAATTCTTTTTACTTCCCAATCTCCTCATCGCTTTGGAAAGGCATCCTAACGTAGAGTTTTGACTCTCTCTTCTCAAATTTTACTAAAAAAATTTAGGATCACGCGGGTATCTTGGAATAGTTCCGATGGTTCTGTGACGAGAACATTGTCTTGGTGCCTCCTGTCAGGGGTTTTGTGGAAGTGTCCCGGGGAGTTGAGCTTCGAGGTGTTGTCGTCATAATTTTATCGTTGCAGTTCTGGAATACCTGAGTTTAGTTTGCCGACATTGAAAATCTCTTTTATGCAGTTGTTGGTGAGATAACCTCGACACCACCCAGTACTGGGGCGGGAGTTCGGGAGTATTGCCATAACTTGTATAACGGATGCTTTTCGAAGGTTGAGGTAGACGATTTCCGAAGGTTTCTTGGTTATGTGTTGAAGGATGGATACAACTGGATGTAGGATTTTCTAGTTTTGGGTGAGATATTATGCTTCCCCTGTATCCCCAACACCTGATTGCATAACTGGGAAAATTTCGGGAGTTTATAAGTGGGAATTCAAGTAGCTCTTAGGATATCTTTCCGACAGATGTATGATATGAAATTGGGGTTCGACGTCTAGTGGTCCGCCTATTCACAGTTGGTTTTACAGTGGTCTCGTTGTGTCTTAAAGAGTCCTTGGCTATGCCGACTCGGGGACGCTTCGTATGTCATGTGCACTGCCTTGTACATGATGGTGATGTACGATCGAGCCCGTGTAGGCCCCACCACGAAAACTTCGGACGAAATCTCAGTCATATGTTTGTTCCGGCTTATTCTGCAAGCCAATCCTTTGTTTTGTTTTGAGTTGTGGTATTCGAGTTGCTTCGAAGTCAAGTGTTGATTCCATACCTTCCCCAAATGGTGTTATCATACTCCGATGTGAATACTAATCCTTCTAGATCATCGAGATTGTCATGTCAATCTTTTTAAACCGGTGTGTTTTCTCCTCAAGCGAATCCGTTCTTTTTCAACGTCCGCAAGATCAATTATCAGTTCTTCTCAACGGTGTTCGTTCCATCCATCCCAAATTTTCTTTGTTTTCCCGCCCACCCACCCATTTTTCTTCGACGACTCAGAATTCTTAATCAAGTATCCTTTTATTCATATGAAGTCTTTCCATTCTTTTTCGTCAATGTTCTTATCCGGTGATTCTCAGGAAGATGCTAACGGAGCTTCTAGTTCATCATTCTTCGTTCTCTTTTATCCGATGAATTCAATTCAAGCTTTGCCAATTATATTCTTTCCTCGTTGCAAATACCTTCTCATGCCGGTGCACCTCATATTCAGTCATTTCTTGCTATTCAATTGTTCCGGAGTGCTCAAGATATCTCGAAGATTCGTGTTTCCACTCTGCTTTCGTTCAAGATCTCTCGAGGATGTTCTCTCATTCAAGCCTTTTAATTCAACCTGTGAAATCTCTCTTTTTTAATCATTCTAACGGTGTTTTCTCTTGAGTGGGCCCTAACCCACAGGTTTTTTCCCCAGGATCTTACCTGACTCTTATTATTTTTCCGGAGCTTCTCAAATTCTTTTCTAAAGTTTGACGTAAGAATGATTTTCATCAGTCAGATGTGTTTCTCCAAGATCTCTCAATTTTCTTTTCATCGTTGGCTCAACCTCTTCGCTTTTGATTCTTTCGGAGTGTCTAAACAATTCTTGGTGGTGTTTCTCGTTGTCACTCTCAACATTTGAAGACCGAAGAAGAGCTTTACCTCCATATCTTATCCGTTCTCTCAGAGATTCGTGGTCCTAGTTCGAGGCCATCCTCTCATAATTGTTTGATTGTGGGAATTCTTTTCACTTATCCGGAGCAAATTCAAGAGTCTTCTCAGTTTGATCATCCGGAGCCCATGATCTAAGATTTATTCATTCTCAGCTTTCAGCTGTGGTTCTCTAAATCTTACCGGTGCATCATTCAAGTATTCTCTTATCAGCTCATGATCTCTTCATTCTCATGTATCTAAACTCTCTCAAGCATCTTCGTTCATTTGCTTAATTCTTCCTGGTGTTTCTTTATCTTCCCTTCGGTCATTTCCAATTCTTACGGTGGCTATTCAGGATTTTTTCTTCCTTGCTATAACATCTAGTTATTCGTTGCCAATCCTAACGGTGGTTCGTGCAAGAGTTCTCGTCATTCGTTATCGTATATATTCATTTGTTCTTCCCAATCCTACCGGTAACTTGTTGAAGACGTTCTCAAGTTATGCTATATCTATCTTAATCCTTTTTACGGACATAAGTAGTGTGCCAAATCCATTGCTTATCATCAATTTAATTGATGAAGGACAATCATAATGTAATTCTTATTCTTGTTTCATCCTAATGATTAATTCTTTATTCCAGAGGCCCTTCAAATTCTCGGTTTCATTTGTTTCATCTTCTCTTTTTCCCGGAGTTTCAACCTCTTTCAATCATATTATCATGGAGATCTCTATCTAAATCATTGCGAGGCTTCAATCTTATTCTTTTCATCATTCAATTATTTTGGATCATTCTTTTATTACCGGAGTTCTTCATGAAGGTTCTACATGATGGATTCATCAAGGATTAATTCCTTCTCGAAGTGTTCATCGACATTCTTTGCTAAGAAGCTCAAGTTTTTCTTCATCTTGCTATCCGGAGTGCAATTCTTTCTTCCGTATCATTGGAGGTGGTATTATGTCATTCTTGATAATTTGAGTTCATGTTTCATGATTCACATGTTATTAAGAATGAGGTATTTTAAATCCATCAATCTCGTCATTGGAGTTACCTTGGGTTATATCTCACCTAAAGCTTTCCCTAAGGATAGTTGCTATTTAGGGTGCTCATAAATTACCCAAGTTCTTATTTTATCCTCCCGGTGAGATAGCTTCTCTTATTCTTGTTGATATCAATCCAATCCATTGTTTCCGTTAGTGGCAGAATTTCACCTCATAATTTGAGATGTATTCCATAAGACCATATCAAGCTTATTCTTTTCGTTGTTGGGTTTCCAACAACTCCGTTCGACCACTCTCCTAAGGATGCTTTCCAAGTTCATTTGTGGTAGGAGTTGTCATTTTCTTCTCCGTTCTTTTGTTCTGATGATCTACCTTTGATTCTTTCATCTGGAGGCAATGTGATGTTGCTCTTTTCAACCCATCATCTCGTTTTGTCAAAGATCATGTTCTTTTCATGCTTATCCATTTAACCGGGGTGTCGTGCCCCTTTTATAGTTCTTTATACTTATCTAGTCTTGCATCTCTTTTCAATCGGAGTGCTGCCCAAAGTTGTTCTTCTTTGTTTCCTCTTTGCTAATGGAGTGCTTTCAACTTCATTTATCTCTGTTGTATTCTTTTCTCGATATGGCTTGACCTTTTCAAGGTTCTTTGGTTTCACTCGTTTGTCAAAGGAGCAACTTAGTTTTACCTCTTCTCTTGCTCTTCCGTTTTTCCCTCCGGTGCCATTCTAGATCTCGGGACGAGATCCTCTCGTAGTGGTGGAGTGTTGTGACGCCCCGAGACCGATGTGTCAGGTCTCTTCTAGTTATTCGCTGACGTTGCCATGTCATTCGCTTGCGTGTTGCATTTCATATCATGTCATCATCCGCACTGCATATGCATGTTTTCGAAAACTTGCATTCGTCCGGGTTCTCCGAGTTCTTTCAGTTGTCCGTTCTGAGCCCAGACACACTTGCACGCGCCCGCGGCACGTCCGAAATATTATTTTATAAGTGGCCGGAAAATGTTCTCGGAATGGGATGAGAGTTGACGTGTGGTCTTATTATAGTGTAGATAGACCGCCTATCAAGTTTCATCGCATTCGGAGATCGTTTGATGCCCCAACGGATAACTATAGCGGCATTATAGCCGGTCTAACGTCGGACATTTTCGGTCTCCGGAAACATATGCCGGGCCCTCTCTCTCTCTCTTCTCCCCCTCGCAGTCTCGCCACAGCCCACCTAGTCCTTCCTCCTTCCCCTCTTCGCTTCCGGGGTTGTCCGATGCGACCGCACGGTCCGAAACCCTCTCTGCACAGCGCATCGAACCCCTCACGTGCGCGTCCGAAATTGTCCCGAACCCGACCCGGGCAATCGTCACTGTTGGATCCGGATCATCTCCAAACGTCTACAAAACATCACCGTTTTCTTATTTGGCCTCCCTAGCTATTTTATTCGCGACCGTCCGATTACGATCGAAGGGGTCCGATAGCCCCTAACTATTTCCACCAGCGTATATAATGGGCAACCCTAGGAATTAGGGATCCTGTCCCATCCTTCCATCCATCCAATCCATCCCCGCCGCCACTCAACTCCTTGATTTGCACACCCGGCCAACCAGAGCCCCTCTTGATCCAACTCCATCCACCTCACCTGTTGCCTCCTCCCGCAAGCCTCCTAACACCCCGCCTGATCCCCTGCTCATTTGAACCCCTATCGAGATGCTCCCGCAACGACCCAGCGCCGGCCTCCCGCGCTCAGCCTCCTCCTCGCCGGTGCTTCCCCGTTGAAGGCTCCTAGCCAGCAACAACAGTCACCAGGAACCGCCCGTTTCTCCCTCTCCCTTCCTTTTTTTCCCTGGATCTCTCTCTCCCTCTCAGGTCTTTTCCTCTCGCTGGTTCACAGGGACGAGCATGATGGAGAGCCAAGCTCCCGATCCAGGTCCTCCCCGCCGCCTTGACGCCCGCAACTGGCCGGATCCGTCAATGCCTTGTCTCCTCCTTCGGGTCTCGACGGCACAGGCCCCGGCGACGCCTCCTGAACCTGTTAATGACGCCAAGTTCCCCGCCGCTGTTGCCGTTCCCCTGCGATGGCGTCGTGGCCTCCTCTGTGCCTGCACTTGAGGCCCCGATCTCCTCCAGGTCCTCCCCGTTCGCCGCTCCCTGCCGTCCTCGACCTCCCCTGCGGTCCACCTCGCCTTGCCATCCCCTGCGCTTCAAGTCCGTTCCGCCGGAGTTCCTCGTCACCGGGAATCGCCTCCCTGACCCTCGGACTGGCCGGATCCACCGCGCTCGCGTGGACCTTGCCCCTTGCCCGAACCTGCCGCCTGCAGGCCTCGTCTCGGCTGGGTCCGCTGCTGCCACGGTTTCCCTGTCGAACGAGCAGAGCAGCTCGCCCGACCCCTCGCCCGTTGACCGATCCGACTGGGTCACAGCCACCCCAGGCCCGACGCCCCCCTTTCGGCCTCACCTCATCACCGACCAGCCCAAGGCCCGCTGTGAGCAGCTCCCTCAGCCCCTCCTCTCTATTGACCCATCTTGCACTAGTTTCGCCCCACTATGTTTTTTCCCTGGACCTGCGAATTTTGCTATTATCCTGAGACTGCAGTTTTGTAGAAAACCCCCCAAGCATCATGCATTTAATATCTTAATAACTGTGCATCATATGGAAAAACTTTATATATGAAATATGCTTAGAATTGCATCTAGTTTCCTAATATGTCATTTCCATCCTTGTTCAAATTTTTAAAAAGCTGTTTGTTTAAATTTTCTTAAATAACTGGCAAAAATGATTTAATTCATAGCTAAATAACCGTAACTCTGAATTTAATAATCTTTATATGTAAATGGGGTAGAAAAATGCCTAGATTATCATGGTGTGCTTGTTTTGCATGTTTAATAACTCTAAAATTATGTTTAGGGCAGAACAGTACCAAACCTAATATATGCATATGAGGAGTTTCCGGACTTGTTGTTTTGTTGTTCCGGCCTCATTTAAACTTGCCTAGATAGATAGTTTCATTATGCTTCATCTCTTGCCATGTTTATCAACATTTAATATTGTTGGGTACATAAACGAGATTGAACTAAATAATTTGTTGTGGTGTTTCGTCAATATGCAACTCGTTGCATATTGATCTCCACTTAATATGTAGGATTGTTTGTGCATTTTGCCATGCCATGCTTCATTAAACCGGACATGCATCATACTTGTTGTGCATCATGCCATGATTATGTGATGGTTGTTTACTATTGTGTTTGCTTCTTTCTGGGTTACTTCTCGCGTTATCTTCGGTTTCGTTCCGGAGTTGTGAGGATCCGTTCGTCTACGTCCGTTTGTCTTCTTCATGGACTCGTTCTTCTTCCTTGCGGGATTTCAGGCAAGATGATCATACCCTCGAAATCACTTCTATATTTGCTTGCTAGTTGCTCGCTCTTTTGCTATGCCTATGCTGCGATACCTACCACTTGCTTATCATGCCTCCCATATTGTTGAACCAAGCCTCTAACCCACCTTGTCCTAGCAAACCGTTGTTTGGCTATGTTACCGCTTTGCTCTGCCCCTCTTATAGCGTTGTTAGTTGCAGGTGAAGATTGAAGTATGTTCCTTGTTGGAACATGGAGATGTTATTCCTTGTTGGAACATGTTTACTTGTTGGGATATCACAATATCTCTTATTTAATTAATGCATCTATATACTTGGTAAAGGGTGGAAGGCTCGGTCTTATGCCTGGTGTTTTGTTCCACTCTTGCCGCCCTAGTTTCTGAGGAAAATAAGCCCTAGAGGCAATAATAAATTTATTATTTATTTCCTTATATCATGATAAATGTTTATTATTCATGCTAGAATTGTTTTAACCGGAAACATAATACGTGTGTGAATACATAGACAAATAGAGTGTCACTAGTATGCCTCTACTTGACTAGCTCGTTAATCAAAGATGGTTATGTTTCCTAACCATAAACAAAGAGTTGTTATTTGATTAATGGGATCACATCATTAGTTGAATGATCTGATTGACATGACCCATTTCCATTAGCTTAGCACCCGATCGTTTAGTATGTTGCTATTGTTTTATTCATGACTTATACATGTTCCTATGACTATGAGATTATGCAACTCCCGTTTACCGGAGGAACACTTTGTGTGCTACCAAACGTCACAACGTAACTGGGTGATTATAAAGGAGCTCTATAGGTGTCTCCAAAGGTACATGTTGGGTTGGCGTATTTCAAGATTAGGATTTGTCACTCCGTTTGACGGAGAGGTATCTCTGGGCCCTCTCAGTAATACACATCACATAAGCCTTGCAAGCATTGCAACTAATGTGTTAGTTGTGAGATGATGTATTACGGAACGAGTAAAGAGACTTGCCGGTAACGAGATTGAACTAGGTATTGGATACCGACGATCGAATCTCGGGCAAGTAACATACCGATGACAAAGGGAACAACGTATGTAGTTATGCGGTCTGACCGATAAAGATCTTCGTAGAATATGTAGGAGCCAATATGGGCATCCAGGTCCCGCTATTGGTTATTGACCGGAGACGTGTCTCGGTCATGTCTACATTGTTCTCGAACCGTAGGGTCCGCACGCTTAAAGTTACGATGACAGTTTGATTATGAGTTTATATATTTTGCTGTACCGAAGGTTGTTCGGAGTCCCAGATGTGATCACGGACATGACGAGGAGTCTCGAAATGGTCGAGACATAAAGATTGATATATTGGACGGCTATATTCGGACACCGGAAGTGTTCCGGGGAAGTTTCGGATAAAACCGAAGAACCGGGGGGTTACCGGACCCCCCCCCCCCGGGGGGGGCGGTTAATGGGCCTCATGGGCCTAAAGTGGAGAAGAGGAAAGGCAGCCAGGGCAGGTCGCGCCCCCCCTCTCCCCCTAGTCCGAATTGGACAAGGAGGGAGGGG
>NC_041384.1:714165633-714172522 GCF_002162155.2 Triticum dicoccoides
CCTTTCCTTCCTCTCCTCTCTTCCTTCGTTCCCCCTCTCCTACTTGGACAAGGAAAGGGAGGGGAGTCCTACTCCCGGCAGGAGTAGGACTCCTCCTGCGCGCCTCCTACTAGGGCCGGCCGCACCCCCCCTTGGCTCCTTTATATACGGGGGCAGGGGGCACCCTAGGACACACAAGTTAATCTTCGTGATCGTTCCTTAGCCGTGTGCGGTGCCCCCCTCCACGATATTACACCTCGATCATATTGTAGCGGTGCTTAGGCGAAGCCCTGCGACGGTTAAACATCAAGATCATCACCACGCCGTCGTGCTGACGAAACTCCTCCCCGAAGCTTTGCTGGATCGGAGCCCGGGGTGCGTCATCGAGCTGTACGTGTGTCAAGAACTCGAAGGTGCCGGAGTAACGGTGCTTGGATCGGTTGGACCGGGAAGACGTACGACTACTTCCTCTACGTTGCGTCAACGCTTCCGCTTCGTTCTACGAGGGTACATAGACAACACTCTCCCCTCTCATTGCTATGCATCACCATGATCTTGCGTGTGCGTAGGAAAATTTTTGAAATTACTACGTTCCCCAACAGTGGCATCCGAGCCTAGGTTTTATGGTTTGATGTTATATGCATGAGTAGAACACAAGTGAGTTGTGGGCTATATAAGTCATACTGCCTACCAGCATGTCATACTTTGGTTCGGCGGTATTGTTGGATGAAGCGGCCCGAACCGACATTATGCGTACGCTTACGCGAGACTGGTTCTCCCGACGTGCTTTGCACATAGGTGGCTTGCGGGTGACTGTTTCTCCAACTTTAGTTGAACCGAGTGTGCCTACACCCGGTCCTTGCGAAGGTTAAAACGGCATCAACTTGACAAATTATTGTTGTGGTTTTGATGTGTAGGTAAGATTGGTTCTTGCTTAAGCCCATAGCAGCCACGTAAAACTTGCAACAAACAAAGTAGAGGACGTCTAACTTGTTTTTGCAGGGCATGTTGTGATGTAATATGGTCAAGACATGATGCTAAATTTTATTGTATGAGATGATCATGTTTTGTAACCGAGTTATCGGAAACTGGCAGGAGCCATATGGTTGTCGCTTTATTGTATGCAATGCAATCGCGCTGTAATGCTTTACTTTATCACTAAGCGGTAGCGATAGTCGTGGAAGCATAAGATTGGCGAGACGACAACGATGCTACGATGGAGATCAAGGTGTCGCGCCGGTGACGATGGTGATCATGACGGTGCTTCGGAGATGGAGATCACAGGCACAAGATGATGATGACCATATCATATCACTTATATTGATTGCATGTGATGTTTATCTTTTATGCATCTTATCTTGCTTTGATTGACGGTAGCATTATAAGATGATCTCTCACTAAAATTATCAAGAAGTGTTCTCCCTGAGTATGCACCATTGCGAAAGTTCTTCGTGCTGAGACACCACGTGACGATCGGGTGTGATAGGCTCTACGTTCAAATACAACGGGTGCAAAACAGTTGCACACGCGGAATACTCAGGTTATACTTGATGAGCCAAGCATATGCAGATATGGCCTCGGAACACGGAGACCGAAAGGTCGAGCGTGAATCATATAGTAGATATGATCAACATAGTGATGTTCACTAATGAAACTACTCCATCTCACGTGATGATCGGACATGGTTTAGTTGATTTGGATCACGTGATCACTTAGAGGATTAGAGGGATGTCTATCTAAGTGGGAGTTAATTAAGTAATTTGATTAATTGAACTTAAATTTATCATGAACTTAGTACCTAATAGTATCTTGCTTATGTATGTTTGATTGTAGATAGATGGCCCGTGCTGTTGTTCTGTTGAATTTTAATGCGTTCCTTGAGAAAGCAAAGTTGAAAGATGATGGTAGCAATTACACAGACTGGTTCCGTAACTTGAGGATTATCCTCATTGTTGCATAGAAGAATTGCGTCCTGGAAGCACCGCTGGGTGCCAGGCCTGCTGCTGGAGCAACACCAGATGTTATGAACATCTGGCAGAGCAAAGCTGATGGCTACTCGATAGTTTAGTGTGCCATGCTTTACGGCTTAGAATCGGGACTTCAACGACGTTTTAAACGTCATGGAGCATATGAGATGTTCCAGGAGTTGAAGTTAATATTTCAAGCAAATGCCCGGATTGAGAGATATGAAGTCTCCAATAAGTTCTATAGCTGCAAGATGGAGGAGAACAGTTCTGTCAGTGAACATATAATCAAAATGTCTGGGTATAATAATCACTTGATTCAGATGGGAGTTAATCTTCCAGATGATTGCGTCATTGACAGAATTCTCCAATCACTGCCACCAAGCTACAAGAGCTTCGTGATGAACTATAATATGCAAGGGATGAATAAGACTATTCCCGAGCTCTTCGTAATGCTGAAAGCTGTGGAGGTAGAAATCAAGAAGGAGCATCAAGTGTTGATGGTCAACAAGACCACTAGTTTCAAGAAAAAGGGCAAAGGGAAGAAGAAGGGGAACTTCAAGAAGAACGGCAAGCAAGTTGCTGCTCAAGAGAAGAAACCCAAGTCTGGACCTAAGCCTGAAACTGAGTGCTTCTACTGCAAGCAGACTGGTCACTGGAAGCGGAACTGCCCCAAGTATTTGGCGGATAAGAAGGATGGCAAGGTGAACAAAGGTATATGTGATATACATGTTATTGATGTGTACCTTATTAATGCTCGCAGTAGCACCTGGGTATTTGATACTGGTTCTGTTGCTAATATTTGCAACTCGAAACAGGGACTACGGATTAAGCGAAGATTGGCTAAGGACGAGGTGACGATGTGCGTGGGAAACGGTTCCAAAGTCGATGTGATCGCGGTCGGCACGCTACCTCTACATCTACCTTCGGGATTAGTATTAGACCTAAATAATTGTTATTTGGTGCCAGCGTTGAGCATGAACATTATATCTGGATCTTGTTTAATGCGAGACGGTTATTCATTTAAATCAGAGAATAATGGTTGTTCTATTTATATGAGTAATATCTTTTATGGTCATGCACCCTTGAAGAGTGGTCTATTCTTATTGAATCTCGATAGTAGTGATACACATATTCATAATGTTGAAGCCAAAAGATGCAGAGTTGATAATGATGGTGCAACTTATTTGTGGCACTGCCGTTTAGGTCATATCGGTGTAAAGCGCATGAAGAAACTCCATACTGATGGACTTTTGGAACCACTTGATTATGAATCACTTGGTACTTGCGAACCGTGCCTCATGGGCAAGATGACTAAAACACCGTTCTTCGGTACTATGGAGAGAGCAACAGATTTGTTGGAAATCATACATACAGATGTATGTGGTCCGATGAATATTGAGGCTCGTGGCAGATATCGTTATTTTCTCACCTTCACAGATGACTTAAGCAGATATGGGTATATCTACTTAATGAAACATAAGTCTGAAACATTTGAAAAGTTCAAAGAATTTCAGAGTGAAGTTGAAAATCATCGTAACAAGAAAATAAAGTTTTTACGATCTGATCGTGGAGGAGAATATTTGAGTTATGAGTATGGTGTACATTTGAAGCAATGCGGAATAGTTTCGCAACTCACGCCACCCGGAACACCACAGCGTAATGGTGTGTCCGAACGTCGTAATCGTACTTTACTAGATATGGTGCGATCTATGATGTCTCTTACTGATTTACCGCTATCATTTTGGGGTTATGCTTTAGAGATGGCCGCATTCACGTTAAATAGGGCACCATCGAAATCCGTTGAGACGACGCCTTATGAACTATGGTTTGGCAAGAAACCAAAGTTGTCGTTTCTGAAAGTTTGGGGCTGTGATGCTTATGTGAAAAAGCTTCAACCTGATAAGCTCGAACCCAAATCGGAGAAATGTGTCTTCATAGGATATCCAAAGGAAACTATTGGATACACCTTCTATCACAGATCCGAAGGCAAGACTTTTGTTGCTAAATTCGGAAACTTTCTGGAGAAGGAGTTTCTCTTGAAAGATGTGAGTGGGAGGAAAGTAGAACTTGATGAGGTAACTGTACCTGCTCCCTTATTGGAAAGTAGTACATCACAGAAAACTGTTTCTGCGACACCTACACCAATTAGTGAGGAAGCTAATGATAATGATCATGAAACTTCAGGACAAGATACTACTGAACCTCGTAGATCAACCAGAGTGAGAACCGCGCCAGAGTGGTACGGTAATCCTATTCTAGAAATCATGCTGCTAGATCATGATGAACCTACGAACTATGAAGAAGCGATGGTGAGCCCAGATTCCGCAAAATGGCTTGAAGCCATGAAATCTGAGATGGGATCCATGTATGAGAACAAAGTATGGACTTTGGTTGACTTGCCCGATGATCAGCAAGCAATTGAGAATAAATGGATCTTCAAGAAGAAGACTGACGCTGACGGTAATATTACTATCTACAAAGCTCGACTTGTCGCAAAAGGTTTTCGACAAGTTCAAGGGGTTGACTACGATGAGACCTTCTCACCCGTAGCGATGCTTAAGTCTGTCCGAATCATGTTAGCAATTGCCGCATTTTATGATTATGAAATTTGGCAGATGGATGTCAAAACTGCATTCCTGAATGGATTTCTGGAAGAAGAGTTGTATATGATGCAACCGGAAGGTTTTGTCGATCTAAAGGGAGCTAACAAAGTGTGCAAGCTCCAGCGATCCATTTATGTACTGGTGCAAGCCTCTCAGAGTTGGAATAAACGCTTTGATAGTGTGATCAAAGCATTTGGTTTTATACAGACTTTCGGAGAAGCCTGTATTTACAAGAAAGTGAGTGGGAGCTCTGTAGCATTTCTGATATTATATGTGGATGACATATTACTGATTGGAAATGATATAGAATTTCTAGATAGCAAAAAGGGATACTTGAATAAGAGTTTTTCAATGAAAGACCTCGGTGAAGCTGCTTACATATTAGGCATAAAGATCTATAGAGATAGATCAAGACGCTTAATTGGACTTTCACAAAGCACATACCTTGACAAGATTTTGAAGAAGTTCAAAATGGATCAAGCAAAGAAAGGGTTCTTGCCTGTGTTACAAGGTGTGAAGTTGAGTCAGACTCAATGCCCGACCACTGCAGAAGATAGAGAGAAAATGAAAGATGTTCCCTATGCTTCAGCCATAGGCTCTATCATGTATGCAATGCTGTGTACCAGACCTGATGTGTGCCTTGCTATAAGTTTAGCAGGGAGGTACCAAAGTAATCCAGGAGTGGATCACTTGACAGCGTCAAGAACATCCTGAAGTACCTGAAAAGGACTAAGGATATGTTTCTTGTATATGGAGGTGACAAAGATCTCATTGTGAACGGTTACGTTGATGCAAGCTTTGACACTGATCCGGACGATTCTAAATCGCAAACCGGATATGTGTTTACATTAAACGGTGGAGCTGTTAGTTGGTGCAGTTCTAAACAAAGCGTCGTGGCGGGATCTACATGTGAAGCGGAGTACATAGCTGCTTCGGAAGCAGCAAACGAAGGAGTCTGGATGAAGGAGTTCATATCCGATCTAGGTGTCATACCTAGTGCATCGGGTCCAATGAAAATCTTTTGTGACAATACTGGTGCAATTGCCTTGGCAAAGGAATCCAGATTTCACAAAAGAACCAAGCACATCAAGAGACGCTTCAATTCCATCCGGGATCTAGTCCATGTGGGAGACATAGAGATTTGCAAGATACATACGGATCTGAATGTACCAGACCCGTTGACTAAGCCTCTTCCACGAGCAAAACATGATCAGCACCAAGGCTCCATGGGTGTTAGAGTCATTACTGTGTAATCTAGATTATTGACTCTAGTGCAAGTGGGAGACTGAAGGAAATATGCCCTAGAGGCAATAATAAAGTTATTATTTATTTCCTTATATCATGATAAATGTTTATTATTCATGCTAGAATTGTATTAACCGGAAACATAATACATGTGTGAATACATAGACAAACAGAGTGTCACTAGTATGCCTCTACTTGACTAGCTCGTTAATCAAAGATGGTTATGTTTCCTAACCATAAACAAAGAGTTGTTATTTGATTAACGGGATCACATCATTAGTTGAATGATCTGATTGACATGACCCATTTTCATTAGCTTAGCACCCGATCGTTTAGTATGTTGCTATTGCTTTCTTCATGACTTATACATGTTCCTATGACTATGAGATTATGCAACTCCCGTTTACCGGAGGAACACTTTGTGTGCTACCAAACATCACAACATAACTGGGTGATTATAAAGGAGCTCTACAGGTGTCTCCAAAGGTACATGTTGGGTTGGCGTATTTCGAGATTAGGATTTGTCACTCCGTTTGACGGAGAGGTATCTCTGGGCCCTCTCAGTAATACACATCACATAAGCCTTGCAAGCATTGCAACTAATGTGTTAGTTGTGAGATGATGTATTACGGAACGAGTAAAGAGACTTGCCGGTAACGAGATTGAACTAGGTATTGGATACCGATGATCGAATCTCGGGCAAGTAACATACCGATGACAAAGGGAACAACGTATGTAGTTATGCAGTCTGGCCGATAAAGATCTTCGTAGAATATGTAGGAGCCAATATGGGCATCCAGGTCCCGCTATTGGTTATTGACCGGAGACGTGTCTCGGTCATGTCTACATTGTTCTCGAACCGTAGGGTCCGCACGCTTAAAGTTACGATGACAGTTTCATTATGAGTTTATGTATTTTGATGTACCGAAGGTTGTTCGGAGTCCCGGATGTGATCACGGACATGACGAGGAGTCTTGAAATGGTCGAGACATAAAGATTGATATATTGGACGGCTATATTCGGACACCGGAAGTGTTCCGGGGAAGTTTCGGATAAAACCGGAGAACCGGGGGGTTACCGGAACCCCCCCCCCCC
>NC_041384.1:714172827-714178963 GCF_002162155.2 Triticum dicoccoides
GTGGAGAAGAGGAAAGGCAGCCAGGGCAGGCCGCGTGCCCCCTCTCCCCCTAGTCCGAATTGGACAAGGAGGGAGGGGCGGCGCCCCCCCTTTCCTTCCTCTCCTCTCTTCCTTCCTTCCCCCTCTCCTACTTGGACAAGGAAAGGGAGGGGAGTCCTACTCCCGGTAGGAGTAGGACTCCTCCTGCGCGCCTCCTACTAGGGCCGGCCACACCCCTCCTTGGCTCCTTTATATAGGGGGGCAGGGGGCACCCTAGGACACACAAGTTGATCTTCGTGATCGTTCCTTAGCCGTGTGCGGTGCCCCCCTCCATGATATTACACCTCGATCATATTGTAGCGGTGCTTAGGCGAAGCCCTGCGACGGTTAAACATCAAGATCGTCACCACGCCGTCGTGCTGACGAAACTCCTCCCCGAAGCTTTGCTGGATCGGAGCCCGGGGTGCGTCATCGAGCTGTACGTGTGTCAAGAACTCGGAGGTGCCGGAGTAACGGTGCTTGGATCGGTTGGACCGGGAAGACGTATGACTACTTCCTCTATGTTGCGTCAACGCTTCCGCTTCGGTCTACGAGGGTACGTAGACAACACTCTCCCCTCTCGTTGCTATGCATCACCATGATCTTGCGTGTGAGTAGGAAATTTTTTGAAATTACTACGTTCACCAACAGTTTCCGTCATATCGGTGTTATGTTCCCGGATTTTGCGTTCCTTACGCGGTTGGGTAATAATGGGAACCCCTTGACAGTTCGCCTTGAATAAAACTCCTCCAGCAATGCCCAACCTTGGTTTTACCATTTGCCACCTAGCCTTTTCTTTCCCTTGGGTTCTGCAGACTCAAGGGTCATCATTATTTTAACCCCCCCCCTCCCGGGACAGTGCTCCTCTGTGTGTTGGTCCACCTGTCAGCTGCCGGTGTCGTGGTTCCGACTCTGACAGTGATGTAGGGGGTGAGTATGGAGAGGCTAGATCCTAGCTATTGGGAAGTTGTTACACGCGAGGTTTACGAGTTCAGGCCCTTCTCGGAGGAAGTAATAGCCCTATGTCTCGGGGCCCGGAGTCGGTCGACTGGATTATGCGTGTATGGATTACAGGGGTGCGAACCCTTGTCTCGGAGGAGGGGGTGGCTTATATAGAGTGTGCCAGGACCCCGGCCAGCCCACGTTACAAAGGGTTCAATGTACATTAAGACGGGGCGTTACTGCTAACGCTGGTAATAAAGTGCTATGATGACCATAAAAGCTATTTAATGTCCGGCCGTTAGCGTGCGGAGTGACTTTAGGTCTCCTGGCCGTCGAGTGGTTGGATCTTGGTCGAGTGATTGCTTCTCGGTCGAGTGTCTTCGAGTCTGTCGAGTGGAACACCTTCAAGTCGATTGAAAGGTGATTTCTTCTAGAGATGTCCTTGGGTAGGGCAGATTGGACAGGTCCATGACCCTACCCTAGGTACATAGCTTCATCATTAGCCCCCGAATGGATCGAGGTTTGAGTGGGGAAGGAGTTGAGGACCTCTCTGACTCGTTTTTCATGCCGTGAGCATATCTTGCTCCGGATCAATGGACCTGAGTGATGACAGCAACTTCCTTTTCAGTCGCCTTGATCCATTCTTAATTCTTCGTCGAGTGAATATCTTTACTTGTGACATGCCGAGCGTTGGCGCGAGCGGGATACTCTGTTTTTGGCAAGTGGTTCTGCAGCCCGCGGATCTCACGGGATTCGGATTTTGGGAAGCGCGCGGGACGGGAACAACCGCAGTAATCAGGAGTGATAAAGCGAAAACTCCTCGATCCTCGCGTCGCCTTTTCGCCATGTACTGCGCGCGCGTCTGCTGCGGGATTTGACTGGACTGCCTGGGCCTACCAGTCAGCCACTCGGGAGCGGCCCCTTATAAGTTGCCGGCTCGGGGTTTCCAAGCCGTGCGCTTCTCTTCTTCTTCCTTCTTCTTCTCTCCCTTCGCCAGCCCTCCCGTGACCTTCGGCCGTACCCTAGCATCGTTAGCCCGTGTGAGACCTCGCCGGCGACGATGGTGAAGGGCAAGACCACTGCTTTGGAGCGTGCGAAGAAGGTGGCGGCGGCGGGGAAAGGAAAGAGGTCTGCACGAGGCGGATCTTCCTCCCGGACCGCCCTGCCCAAGGGTTGGATTCAGGGCGACTGGATGCCATTGGTGCTCCGGCAGGAGGATCTCGACGACATGGTCGAGGGAGGAGCCATTCCCCACGAGGCTGCGCGTCTCCCGGGGGGAGATCGAACCTCAACCCCGCGACGGTGAGTGCGTGCTCCTCGCCACCCACATCGACTGAGGGTTTTCTCTGCCTCCCCATCCATTCTTCCGGAGCTTCTTGAATTTCTTCAGAGCGCAGCTCCATCACTTTACCCCCAACTCCATAGTCTATCTTGCCGCGTTCATTTCCATGTGCGAGGCCTTCCTGGGTTGCCGTCCGCATTGGGGGCTTTTCAAGCATATCTTTACTTGCCGCTCTCAGTCGGTAAAAAAGGCCAAGTCGAGTGATGAGAAGACGCAAGTGATCCAGCTGTGCGGGGGCCTGGCGATCCAGACGAGGGGGAAGAGCTGTTTCCCCTCTATCACCTTCCCGGAGTCGGTCCGCGGCTGGCAGTCGACCTGGTTCTACTGCCAGGACCAGGCGACCACCGGACAGTCGACCGGTCTTCCTCCTTTTTCCCTCGACCGAGCCGAGAAGCCTGTCTCTCTGAAAGTCGCGCCGGAGGAAAGGTCCCAAGTCAAGGTATTGGCGGGTCGAGTGGTTGAGCTTGTCCGTGAGGGGGTGACTGGGATGGACCTGTTGGAGGTCTTTCTCCAGAGGCGCATCCAACCGCTCCAGGCGCGAGACCACCCGATGTGGCTGTATTCTGGCCTTGACGACACCACTCGGATCCACCCGGAGGAGGTCACCGAGGAGATGCTTGAGGGGTGGCTGTCAAGCATCACGGGGAACAAAGACAACCCCCGAGGAGCCAGAAGGGTAATTCCACTCGACAACTCATATGAGGTGGATCAGGTATGTCTTTGTGTCGGATATCTGACCTTCTGTATTGGTCTTCTTTGGGTAAGTCGATTGACTTTCGTCCTGTCTGTTGTCTCCCAGGCGACCACTGAGATGTACTCGACGCCCAACGGGGCACAAGGGTCAACTGAGGAAGATGAGGGGAGCGGAGGCGAGAGCGGGGACGACCAGGGCGAGTGGGAGTCCAACAGCGAGGGAGAGGAAGGCGACGACATCTTCTCCAGCGAAGAGGAGGAGGAGGCTGAACCCTCCCGCCCGGAGGGGCGCTCCAAGCTCACCCACGATCCAGCGCAGGAACGTGGCAAGGCGACTGCTCCTGTTGGGCAGTCGTCGAAACACCCTCGGACCTCTTCTCCTCCGCCGACCGGGAAGGCTCCCAAGCACCCACGAGCGACGCCATCCAAGACGCCCAAGGCCTTGCCTAAGATGAAGATAGTTGTTCCCACCATTTCCGGGTAACAATAACACTTGCTTTCTTTTGTCGACTGTGGACGGATCCTTGGTCGATTCACTGGGCCAACTGACTAACTTTCGAGATTTGCAGTGGTGCAGCTTCTGAGGTCTCCGCCAGGAACGACGACCAAGAGATGGAGGACGCTGTCACCTCCAACCCTGGTACGATCACTGACATCCTGCTTTCGAGTCGACTGAAACTTTATTGCGACTCTGGTCGATTGAATGTTTTCCTTGCAGCTCCTCCTCATGTTATTGACCTCCCGGACGACGACGACAACGAACCACTGAGGGTGAAGAGGAAGAAGAAGGCGTTGGCTGGCAAGACTCCGCAATCCACTCCGGCGCCTGAGGCCGTAGTTCGGGACGATGGCGAACCCACTCGGGCGTCCGTGACTTTCGTTGTTCCTCTGACGAGTGTGCGGCCTTCAGCATCGACTGCGGATCCGTCTTCGCTTTTTGCTGCGTACCCCGTCCCTGAGGACCAAGCGGCTGCTGCGAAGGAGGCTGTACGCCAGGCTGGAATCATGATGGAACAGGTGAAAGTGGCTCGGGAGGCTTGCCAGGCGGCTTACGACGCAAGCTCGGCTCTTCAGAGCAATGTCCAGGTCAGTCGACTTCAACACTTGGTCTGTTTCGATATGTCCTTTGAAGAATCTCTTTTTCGAAGATCTTTAAATTTGTACACCCACTGGGTGTGTTTGCCAATTCTTGGACGTGTGGGGGCACGCTAAGTGCACCCACTAGGTGTAGTCCCCGAGACTACGGTGGACTGCTGGCAGTCGACTGTAGTCTTTAAATTGAGTCGTTGTAGTTGAGTTTCTTCGCTCTGTCTGATCGGGTCATGTCGAATGGAATGGTATCATGTCGACAGCGGGCAGTCGACGTCTTTCTCTCTTCTTCTTTTTTACTGTGGGGGCACGCTGAGTACACCCACTGGGTGTAGTCCCTGAGGCTACTGTCGAATGTTTCGCTTCGACTGTAGTCTTAGAAACTCCATTATTGTCTCTTAGCTGCTCGGAAGCAACTTGTCTTGGACTCGACTTCAGGGGTCGGTTGGGTGGGATAGGAACCGGTGGGGGCACGCTAAGTGCACCCACTGGGTGTAGTCCCCGAGACTATGGTGGACTGCTGGCGGTCGACCGTAGTCTTAGTATTTATTGCCTTTGTTGCTCTCTTTTTTACTGAAATTGTAACTCCTCCCCTTTGACTTCAGAAATCTTGTGATCTTGGAACCCGCTTGGCTGACTTGGAGAAGCAGCAAATTCAAATGAACCTTGATCTGGAGCTGGCTAGGACAGAGCTGCAGAAGGTCAGAGACGGCGCCGCAGGTAAGACGCCTTTGTCGACTGGTTAGTTTTTAGGCTTGAGTATATTTTTGCTTTCTCCGACTCAACCATCATTTTTTGCAGAAAAACTGAAAGAAGCTCTGGCGAAGAAGGATCAGGACTTGGCTGCTGCCCGTAAGGAGGCTGATGACAAGACCGCTCTGGCCGCATAGAAGCTGGCTTCGGTCGACCAATTAGAAGGAGAGAATACCAAGTTGAAGACCGCTCTGAATGAAGCCAACAGGGAGTGTTCGCGTTGGAAGAAGGAGAACCTCACCCTGAACGAGAACATGGAAGGCGTTGCTCGCAGGAGGGACGACCTGGAGAGCTACTTGAGGAGCTTTGCCAAGAAGTTGTACATCAAGCTAGAAGGTGCACACTCAGTTCCGACTGGGTTTTTTTTTTGTGTCGACTCAGTTTTACGAAATTTGACTTATCCTTGGGTCGTGTATGCAGAACTTTGCCAGAACTTTGAAGAGGAGACTGGGCGGATCGAAACAGGTTTGGATCCAATCAACTCTCCGGTGAAAGATGAAGCTGCCATGAACCTGCTCCGACTAGAATCTCGTGTTGACGGCGTCGTGGATTACTTGGCTCGACAGAAGGTTGCCATGACGCGGATCGACCCGACGCTTTGGCCAGAGTCTTCGCTCCAGAATGATCTCGAGTCTCTGATGACTCGACTCAATGGAATCCCTGACCGAGTGCAGGAGTGGAAGAAGTCTTCAGCTCGGTGTGGCGCTGACGTGGCTCTGTCTCTGGTCCGCGTCCATTGCAAGGAGGTGCGGGAGGAGAAGCTGGCCGCCATCCAAGTCGCCAACACGAGGAAGCACAACTTCCAGGACTTCATGGAGACATTTATTGCTGCTGCTACCCGTATCGCAGATGGGATCGACTTGGATGAGTTTGTCGCCCCTGCCAGTCCTCCTCCTCCTAAGGAATGAAAAAAACTTGCCTCAGAATGCCGAGTGTATTTTGTAATCCGTTAAACTCTGCCTTAAATTTGCCTCGGAATGCCGAGTGGAAGTGTAACTGTTAAACTCTGCCGAGCCGGGGGCTCGAGTACTTTGATCTGAGGTCTCTGGGACCTTTTAGGCTTTATTTGAATCTCTTTGTGGATGACCCGTCGAGTGGAATTTGGTCTTCACTCGAAATAACTTTGTGTCTGTGGTGCAGCTCCGAAGGAGAAGGTAGTAGTCGACCTGCCCTTCGTCGTCCTTGGGAAATGAGGTCTGTTTCATACTTAGGCGAGCGCTGGGCTGCAGCTAAGCCTCCGAGCGGGAGGTTTGCTCTCGCTCGGTAGGATTTCAAACTTAGGCGAGTGCTGACTGTAGC
>NC_041384.1:714179991-714194546 GCF_002162155.2 Triticum dicoccoides
TAAGTCTCTTTGTAGGAGAACTTAGGCGAGTGCTGGACTGCATCTAAGCCCCCGAGTGGGAGGTTTGCTCTCCACTCGGTAGGATTTTTCAAACTTAGGCGAGTGCTGACTGCAGCTAAGTTTCTTCGTAGGAGAACTTAGGCGAGTGCTGGACTGCAGCTAAGCCCCCGAGTGGGAGGTTTGCTCTCCACTCGGTAGGATTTTTCAAACTTAGGCGAGTGCTGACTGCAGCTAAGTCTCTTCGTAGGAGAACTTAGGCGAGTGCTGGACTGCAGCTAAGCCCCCGAGTGGGAGGTTTGCCCTCCACTCGGTAGGATTTTTTTTTGAACTTAGGCAAAACGGATTCGCGGCTAGGTCACCCACTGGGGGTTTTCGTATGTAAACAAAAGTGACAGCAATCATTGGAACACTCTTGTCTTTGATAAAAATGAACTGCGGAAGTTTCTCTTATTACATATTTATAGGAAGGAACTTAAGTGTAAAAGTGGCGGAGCAGCTCCGCGTTCCAAGCTCGCGGCTCGTCGATCTGGCGATCAACATTGTAGAGTTGATACGCTCCGTTGTGGAGGACTCTGGTGATGATGAAGGGGCCTTCCCAAGTAGGAGCAAGCTTGTGTGGTTTCTGTTGATCCACTCGGAGGACCAAATCTCCTTCTTGGAAGGCTCGACTCTTCACATGCCGGGCATGGAATCAACGCAAGTCTTGCTGATAAATGGTCGATCTGATCATGGCCATCTCTCTTTCTTCTTCCAGGAGGTCTACTGCATCTTGCCGAGCCTGTTCTGCTTCATCTTCGGTGTAAAGCTCGACTCGGGGAGCGTTGTGAAGGAGATCACTTGGCAGAACGGCTTCGGCTCCATAAACAAGAAAGAATGGGGTTCTTCCAGTCGACCGGTTAGGGGTGGTCCTTAATCCCCATAGAACTGATGGAAGCTCGTCGACCCAGGCACTTGCCGCATGCTTGAGATCACGCATTAGTCGAGGTTTTAGTCCTTTCAGGATCAGACCATTTGCTCTTTCAGCTTGTCCATTCGACTGGGGATGGGCGACTGATGCATAGTCGACTCGAGTGCCTTGAGAGGCGCAAAAGGCTCTGAACTGGTCTGAATCGAAGTTTGACCCATTGTCAGTGATGATGCTGTGAGGGACTCCATATCTGAATGTTAGTCCTCTGACGAAATTAATAGCAGTGCAAGCATCGAGGTTCTTGATGGGTTTAGCTTCAATCCATTTGGTAAACTTGTCGACTGCCACAAGCACATGGGTGAAACCGCTCCTGCCTGTTCTCAGAGGACCGACCATGTCCAGTCCCCAGACAGCGAAGGGCCAGACGAGTGGAATGGTCTTCAGGGCTGATGCGGGCTTGCGTGACATGTTGGAGTAGAACTGACACCCCTCACACTTGTCGACTATCTCCTTTGCCATCTCATTTGCTCTTGGCCAGTAAAATCCCGCTCGGTATGCTTTGGCCACAATGGTCCAAGAGGACGCATGGTGACCACAGGTCCCCGAGTGGATCTCATCAAGGATCATCTGACCTTCTTCCGGTGTTATGCACTTCTGACCGATTCCAGTCGCGCTTTCTCTGTACAACTGTCCTTTTATGACTGTGAAGGCCTTGGATCGACGGACGATCTGTCGAGCCTCTTCTTCGTCTTCCGGGAGTTCTTTTCTTAGGATATACGCGATGTACGGTACCGTCCAGTTGGGAGTGATCGCCAAGACTTCCATGATTAGGTCGACCACGGCAGGAACTTCGACTTCAGTCGGATCTGTGGCAGTTTTCGGCTGCGGGGTTTCTTCTGTGAAGGGATCTTCTTGGACTGACGGCGAGTGGATGTGTTCCAGGAACACGTTGCTGGGAATGGCTTCCCTCTTGGAGCCTATCTTTGCCAGATCATCAGCTGCCTGATTTTTCAGTCGGGGAATGTGATGAAGCTCCAACCCCTCAAATTTCTTTTCTAGCTTTCTTACTGCGTTGCAGTAACCGGTCATAGACGGACTTCTGACGTCCCACTCCTTCATCACTTGATTAACCACTAAATCCGAATCGCCATAGACCATGAGGCGACGGACGCCGAGTGAAATGGCCATGCGCAACCCATACAAAAGTGCTTCATACTCTGCTTCATTATTGGAGGAATCAAAGTGAATCTGGAGAACATATCTGAGCTTATCTCCTCGGGGGGAGACTAAGACTACTCCCACGCCGGAACCATTAAGCATCTTAGATCCATCGAAGAACATGGTCCAATGCTCCGAGTGAACCTGAGTCGGAAGTTGCTGTTCAATCCACTCGGCGATGAAGTATGCGATTGCTTGGGACTTGATAGCCTTCTTTGCCTCGAACTTGATATCTAAGGGAAGGAGTTCAATCACCCACTTGGCCACTCGACCAGTTGCATCTCTGTTGTGCAGAATCTCTGACAGTGGGGCGTCACTGACGACTGTAATGGAGTGGTCAGAGAAGTAATGTGCAACCTTCTTGGTGGTCATGTAAATCCCATATACAAGCTTCTGGTAATGGGGGTATCTTTGTTTTGAAGGGGTCAAGACTTCAGACACGTAATAGACTGGGCGCTGAACTCTGAAGGCCTTTCCTTCCTCTTCCCGCTCGACCGTAAGTACTATGCTGACAACTTGTCCTGTGGCTGCAATGTAAAGCAGCAAAGGTTCTTTGCTGATTGGGGCAGCAAGCACCGGCTGGGTGGAGAGCAGAGCTTTGAGATCTGCAAACGCTGCATCAGCTTCTGGAGTCCACTCGAATTTGTCAGACTTCTTCATCAGTCGGTAAAGAGGCAACGCCTTTTCACTAAGACGAGAAATGAATCGACTTAAAGCGGCCAAGCAGCCTGTAAGCTTTTGGACATCGTGCACGCGTACAGGACGCTTCATCCGGAGTATGGTGCCAATTTTCTCAGGATTGGCATCGATCCCTCATTTGGAAACGAGAAAACCGAGTAACTTTCCACCTGGAACTCCGAATGTGCACTTTGATGGATTGAGCTTGATATCATACCTCCTGAGATTGGCAAAGGTTTCAGCAAGGTCAGCTCGCAGGTCGGAACCTTTTCGGGACTTGACCACGATATTGTCCATGTATGCCTCCACATTCCGACTGATTTGAGTGAGTAAACACTTCTGAATCATTCTCATGAACGTGGCTCCGGCGTTCTTGAGGCCGAACGGCATGGTGACGTAACAAAAGCACCCGAATGGAGTGATGAAAGCTGTTTTGATCTCGTCGGGCCCATACAGACGGATCTGATGGTACCCGGAATAAGCGTCTAGGAAAGACAGTCTCTCGCACCCCGCAGTCGAGTTGACTATTTGGTTGATGCGAGGGAGGGGAAAATGATCTTTCGGGCAGGCCCGATTGATATGCTTGAAGTCAATGCACATGCGGAGCGACTTGTCCTTTTTGGGGACCATGATGACATTGGCGAGCCACTCGGAGTGGTAAATCTCTCGGATGAACTCTGCTGCTAAGAGCCGAGCCACTTCCTCGCCAATGGCTTGCTTCTTCTAGACGGCGGACTGTCGAAGATGTTCCTTCAAAGGCTTGAATTTTGGGTCAACTCGTAGACGGTGCTCAGCCAGCTTTCTGGGAACTCCAGGCATGTCAGAGGGTTTCCATGCGAAGATATCCCAGTTCTCACGGAGGAGCTGGATGAGCGCTTCTTCCTATTTGGAGTCGAGCGTCGTCGAGATGTGAGTCGGAGCAGCATCGGGGTCGGTCGGGTGAATGTGGACTATCTTTGTTTCGCCAGCCGACTGAAAAGCTGATTCTGAGGCGGGCTTCTTGGCTCGCAGCAATTCACTCGGATCGGCAATCTTTTGGTACTCTTTCAGTTCGACTACTGCCATCTGAGCGTCAGCGATCTTTGAGCCTTTCTGAAAGCATTCTTCTGCTTTCTTTCGGCTGCCAGTAACAGTGATCACACCTTTGGGGCCAGGCATCTTCAGTTTGAGATACACGTAACATGGTCGCGCCATGAAGCGTGCGTAAGCTGGCCTATCCAAAATGGCATGATAGGCACTCTGGAAGTCTACAACTTCGAATGTCAACCTTTCCTTGCGGTAATTCTTTGAATCACCGAAAACTACATCAAGAGCAATCTGGCCGAGCAACTCGACTTTCTTCCCAGGAATGACTCCATGGAAGCTCATGTTGCTGGTACTAAGTCTGGACATCGGAATGCCCATCCCTTTCAAAGTCTCGGAGTACAGTATGTTCAGGCCACTGCCGCTGTCCATCAATACTTTGGTCAGTCGAGTGCCTTCGACAACTGGGTCGACCACCAAAGCTTGCCTCCCAGGGGTGGCAATGTGCGCTGGTCG
Source organism: Triticum dicoccoides (assembly GCF_002162155.2). Taxonomy (NCBI): domain Eukaryota; kingdom Viridiplantae; phylum Streptophyta; class Magnoliopsida; order Poales; family Poaceae; genus Triticum; species Triticum dicoccoides. The sequence goes on from NC_041384.1 coordinate 714,184,334, forward strand.
AATGTGATGGCAGTCTGCGACCACTTCAGGTAATTGGGTGTTGCCGGGGTAACCATGTTCACCTCACAGTTAATGACTTTCAGTCGACTCTTGCTCTCAACATCAGCAAAAATCATCAGGGTGGAATTGATCTGGGGGTATCCATCGTCACTGTCTTCTTTGTCTTCAATCCTGTCTGGCTCTTTTTCCTTATCTTTGGGCTGCTTGCCCTGAAATTGCTGGATCAGGAGCCGGCACTATCGAGTGGTATGCTTCGGGTAAATAAAATTACCCTCTTCGTCTTTCTTGGTGTGGATGTGACACGGTAAGTCCAAAACATCATTCCCGTCTTGATCTTTAACCTTCTTGGGCTTCCAGGTGCCCTTGGGTTTCCCCTTGAAGTTTCCCTGGGCAACGGCCAGGGCCTCCCCAGGAGCAGCTGGCTCGGCCTTTCCGCTTCTGTTTCCGAGTGGAGTTTCCTCCAGTTTCTTGGGCGACTGCTTTGAGCTTGCTGCTTCGGAGTCGGTCCTCGTCTTCACCATTAGCGTACTTGGTGGCGATCTCCATCATCCGATTCAGAGACATCTCTCCAGTTCGACCGAACTTCAGATTCAACTCTCTGTATTTAACACCCTCTTTGAAAGCGCAAACTGCTTGATGGTCTGGCACGTTCTCAACTGTGTGGTGCAGCGTGATCCACCTCTGGATGTAATCCCTCAGAGTTTCATTCGGCTTCTGCACGCAAGACCGTAACTCTGTGAGGCCTGCAGGTCGTTTGCATGTTCCTTCAAAGGTCGTAACAAACACTCGGGAGAGGTCCTCCCAGGTGTAAATGCTGCTAGGTGCCAACTGATTCAACCACGCTCTGGCTGAGCCCTCCAACATAAGAGGCAAATGCTTCATGGCCACTTCATCATTGCCACCACCAATCTGTACAGCCACTCGGTAATCTTCGAGCCAAGTGTCAGGCTTGGACTCGCCGGTGAACTTGCTGACTCCAGTTGCCAGCCTGAAATTGGGAGGAATCACTGCGGCCCTGATGGCTCGACTGAAGCACTCTGGTCCTGAAACACGTACTCTGCTGCTGCTGGCAGGCGCATCTCTGTTGTGGCCCTCTCGATGAGCCCTGTTCCTGTCGACCAAACCTTGAACGAGGATAGACCTCGCATCAAAGCCTGGATCTCTAGGGTCGACTGGAATCCTCTACCCAACACTGTGAGGGCGTCTGTCATCTTGCCGTCGAGGCGCATATGACCCGCTCCTCGGGGGAGGGGTTGGCACTCGACGTCGATCATCTCGACCGAATCGATGGTCATACTGCTCATTCCTCCTGTACTGATCATGCCGGTCATCACGTCCCTCACGCCTCGGGGGCGATCTCCGGCTGTGGGCCGACTGGACTGTGTCTACTGCAACGGATCGACTGTGGATCCTATCCCGCGACTGAGAAACGGCGGAATTCTGGTTTCCTGCCGCCCGGAGCAATGCTCTGATCTGCAACAAGCCCCTGCCTGCCTCTGACTGGGATGGCTGAATTGATTCTGCTATACGGGCTGCAGCGGCCAAATTTTGAACTGGGGTTCGATATACCTGAGGCGGTGAGAAGAGCCGGCGCCGACTGGACTCGGGAGCTAGCGGACGTCGACTGGACTCGGGAGCCTGCTGACGTGCTTGCTCGTCGAGTATTCGCTGGAGATTCTCTAGTCGAGTGCGCTCGGCTAGGTTAGCAAGGCGCGCGTCCTCCAAGGCCCGGGCCTCGGGGGTTTCTCCGATGATAGGAGTGTGGAGTGCGTCCATGTTCCGGCGGCGAAGCTCCTCTCGCTGTAACGACGTGAGAGGTTCGGGCAGATACTCATCGTGGGGACGCGACGGGTCGCCTCCGCCCGTAGCTCCGTCAGCGCGAGGGAAACCGGGGGGACTGTGTGCCCCATCGACCGCCAGAACCTCAGCCGCTGGGTCGCTGCTGTCGCACTCGGATGCGGTCCCCACGGAGCCAGTCGACAGGTCGAACAGGCCATAGAGGGACTCGACGGGCTCGATTGCCGCAACTTGTGGGGCTGCCGACTGACGGGCCACGGTGTGCCTCACCCACCGCTGAAGTCTCGACCGACCGGAGCGCTTGCGCTGGTGGGAGACAGGGTGGGAAGACGACGCAGGGTTCGACCGATACTGGGTCGACGGTTGCCGCAGGAGGACGCCACGAATGCACGCGCGGAAGTGCGTCGCGCCGCGGACGGGGTGCGCGTCGATGTCGAGCGGTGCCTCCTGAAGCCAGGCGGAGTCATCGGTGATGAAGGTGAGCGCGCCGAGACGGATCTCGCGACCCTCCACCAAAACTCCGCAAGAAACCATGATCAAAGGGATCGGAAAAGATCGCAACTTCTCCAACTAAGTGCTAAGATTCCGGCCCCACGGTGGGCACCAACTGTCGTGGTTCCGACTCTGACAGTGATGTAGGGGGGTGAGTATGGAGAGGCTAGATCCTAGCTATTGGGAAGTTGTTACACGCGAGGTTTACGAGTTCAGGCCCTTCTCGGAGGAAGTAATAGCCCTACGTCTCGGGGCCCGGAGGCGGTCGACTGGATTATGCGTGTATGGATTACAGGGGTGCGAACCCTTGTCACGGAGGAGGGGGGTGGCTTATATAGAGTGTGCCAGGACCCCAGCCAACCCACGTTACAAAGGGTTCAATGTACATTAAGACGGGGCGTTACTGGTAATGCTGGTAATAAAGTGCTATGATGACCATAAAAGCTATTTAATGTCCGACCGTTAGCGTGCGGAGTGACTTTAGGTCTCCTGGCCGTCGAGTGGTTGGATCTTGGTCGAGTGATTGCTTCTCGGTCGAGTGTCTTCGAGTCTATCGAGTAGAACACCTTCAAGTCGATTGAAAGGTGATTCCTTCTAGAGATGTCCTTGGGTAGGGCAGTTAGGATAGGCCCATGACCCTACCCTAGGTACATAGCTTCATCAGCCGGTGGCCACCAGGGGCAACTCTGGGCTGGCCTACCCGTACCTAAGACAATCTGAGTGTGCCCTGAGAAAGAGATATGTGCAGCTCCTATCGGGATTTGTCGGCACATTCGGGCGGTGTTGCTGGTTTAGTTTTACCTTGTCGAAATGTCTTGTAGCCGGGATTCCGAGTCTGATCGGGTCTTCCCGCTAGAAGGAATATCCTTCGTTGACCGTGAGAGCTTGTCATGGGCTAAGTTGGGACACCCCTGCAGGGATTTGAACTTTCGAAAGCCGTGCCCGCGGTTATGGGCAGATGGGAATTTGTAAACGTCCGGTTGTAGAAAACCTGAAGTTGACCTTAATTAAAATGCATCAACCGCGTGTGTTACCGTGATGGTCTCTTTCCGGCAGAGTCCGGGAAGTGAACACGGTGTTGGTGTTATGCTTGACGTACGTTGTTCTAGGATCACTTCTTGATCATAGTTTCTCCACCGTGCTTTTGCCTTCTCTTCTCGCTCTCTTTTGCGAATATGTTAGCCACCATATATGCTAGTCGCTTGCTGCAGCTCCACCTCTTACCTTTACCTTACCCATAAGCTTAAATAGTCTTGATCGCGAGGGTGCGAGATTGCTGAGTCCCCGTGACTCACAGATACTTCCAAAAACCAGTTTGCAGGTGCCGATGTTACCGAGCAGGTGACGCAACCAAGCTCAAGGAGGAGCTCGATGAATATCTTGTCCTTTATGTTGTTTCGTTCTAGTTGATCAGCAGTGGAGCACAGTTGGGGTCGATCGGGGACGTTGTCGCATTTGGGGTTCTTCTTTTATTTTGGCTCCATAGTCGGGCCCTGATTGTACTTGGATGATGTAATGCTTTATTTATGTAATTGTGTGAAGTGGCGATTGTAAGCCAACTATGTATCTCTTTCCCTTATGTATTACATGGGTTGTCTGAAGATTACCTCACTTGCGACATTGCTTTCAATGCGGTTATGCCTCTAAGTCGTGCTTCGACACGTGGGAGATATAGCCGCATCGAGGGCGTTACACCCCTCCTGCATCCTCATCCCATACAACTTTTGCTTCAGATACACTTTGGTCGTCGCAGTCTTGGACATAAACTGACTTTCCAGCTTCTCCTAGATCTTCTTCGGCGAATTCTCATCCATCACATGATAAATAACCTGGTCCGACAAACACAACCGTATAGTCCCGGTTGCTTTCAATTGTAACTCCTCCCAGTCATCCGCCTCCATCTTAGCTGGCTTGGCTTCCTGCAACAACGCCTTCAAGCATCCCTGTTGTGCCAACAAATCTTTCACCCTTTTTTTGAAGGTTAAATAGTAGGAAAGGCTCCTACTGCAAATTATATTAAAGATCAGATAGTCTTTACAAGGGGGTTGGGGGGGAGTGTAACTATACAAGAGTTAAGAGTTACAAATCATGACTCAGGGGAAAGCTACAACTAGAGTGGTCAAACTATGGAGTCTAGGAAGTCAGAAATCAGATGTTTCTTATGCTCAGGTAGTTTGTAGACAATGTTTGAAAAATCTGTCCTGAATCTGGCTTTCCAAGATGAGAAGGATGGAGTCACTTGTCGGAAGTAATTGTTGTTCCTTTCTTTCCAGAGGCTCCAAGCAGCCACAAGGAAAACATCCATGATGAGTTTGTGTTGGTGCCTTGATTTTAGGTGTGTCATCAAGTCCAAGCGGTTGCCATCCTCCGGCCAAGAAATCTTGAGATCATGCCAGCAACGCGTACTGAATGTGCAGTGAAAGAAGAGATGAGCAACAGTTTCTTCCACGTGTTCCCCACAGAGTAGGCAGTCTAAATTAGTCCCGATGTTATAGTGCTACGTTTCAGCATATTACGTGTATTGGGGCGATCCACCAGTAAGAACCACCCAAACACTTTGATCTTGGGTATGCTTTTGGCTTTCCACAACCATTTAAAGGCAGCATGGGCAATGACCTGACGGAAGAACTTGTAATAATCTGTGGTTTTGAAAACCTGTGCCCCCCATGTACAGACCCATTTGTCTGCGTCCCCGGAAAGGGTGATGGAGCTGATCTCACTCAGTAGGGCTTGCAGCTCTGCATGTGCCTGAATAGAGAGGGGAAGATGGAACGCCGCCCTTACATTGGAAATTGTGAGCATCGTGCTGACCGAGGCATCTTCAAGTGTGGTGTAGGAGAATGCTCGGGGGAAGGCCTCCTGAAGAACATGTTGGTTCCAATCATCTTTCCAAAATAAAGTCGTCCTACCATCTTTAATCAAAACTTTCGTGACCCCTCGATAGATTGGCATGAGTTTCACCAGTTCGCGCCACCAAAAAGATCCACAAGTGGTTGTCGCATGTGGGATCACATCCGAGTAGTAGGTGTCCCAGATAAGTTTTACCCAGGGCATATCCAAGCGGTTGTAGAATTTGTGAAGCATTTTGAGCAACATCGCATCGTTTTGGACTTTAAGATTGAGCACACCCAAACCTCCATTCTTTTTTGGTCGGCAGATCATATCCCAAGCAGCCAGTGGGGTGGATTTATCACCTGTCTCGGTTCTTTCCTTCCAGAGGCCATGTCTTCGAATTTTATCAAGTTGTTCAACAATTTTCGGGGGAAGCCACAAGACTCCCATGGGGTAAATGGCTAGGAAGGTGACTAGCGAGTTCATTAGAGCCAGTTTCTCAGCATATGACATGAGAGACATAGCCGCCGTGATCCGGCCTTCTGCTTTGCACCTCAAACCTGGTACCCGATGACGTCATAGTTCTTTGTACGGCTGACTCCATGAAAAATAACCAAACAGTCTTCGCGTGATCCTCAAGTAGACGAACAAAACGTCCACGTACTAGTAGTAATAACTAACCAGTTGGTCTTCACGTGATATGCTCCTCCCTTGGCTCAACTTCCGATTGCTAAGCTAATTGCTTTGCCTTGCCCTTGCTAATTCCGATGGATGCCACAACAAGCGATGGCCTTTTTCTTCTGCCGATTGGATCTGTTTCTCGTGCCTTGGCCGCACGCCTGCTGCAGCTTTTATTTGCAGCTGCAGCTCTCCGCTTTTGGCACGAGGCCGTTGCCTCCAGGGACTCGGCCCCGACTTTTTTTTTCCAAAACAAATCCGGTATGATTGCTGCACCGCTGCTTCGCTCCAGCCGCGTGCACGCCTCGGAGCCCCTGTGCCGCACGCCCGCGCCCGACTTGATCGGCAAGGCTAGCCCAGCTGGCCCTCACGTGCGTGTCCACGCCGTGGACTTCCACGGCTCCACGCGCTTCTGGTCCGAGCGCTCCTGCTGCCACCGCTTGATACGATCTCGTCGACATCCGATCCAATAAGTCGACCGCGGTATACGCAACTCTGCAACGAACTCAACGATGGTCGTCATCTAGATCAACGCAAAACAATCTCTTTGTAACCTTGCTTTGATACCATTTGTTAGAATTAATTCAAGGTACGCGGTCGATCCACCAATGAACAAGCAATCACAAAACAATGACGACACCGAGATTTGTTAACGAGGTTCGGTGAACTCGCCTACTCCCCGGAGCAATGACTACGGGCTCTCCTTCCCGAGATACCGCAACACCGGCCACCCGGGCACTGGCACAAGCCGCCAGCACCCCCTTACGAGCCTGTCGCTATCTAGTCGTCATGGATTATAACGTGGGGTGCCTTCTCATATATAATAGGCCAAGGGTACAACGTGTCCGACTCTGACACTACAAGTATCCTACCCACACTACAACACCAAGTCCAAGCGTAACCCAACTAGTACCAAATATTCGACACAAAAACACAACATGTAGCTTTGCGGGGAGGCGACGGCATCCAAAGGTAATTCAGAGGGCACGCAAACGGAAAGCTTAGAGCATCTCCAGCCGCGCCTCCAGGAAGGCCTTCCCATGTGATTTTTTCGCATCGGCACTGAAAAAACGGCCCAGTCACGTCCCCAGGAGCCCGATTTTCGCCGGTCTGGGCCGAAATCTATGTCGGCGGACCCAGACCGAACCCGGCGCGCTGGGGGCGCCCAGGGAAGCCTGGGCGAGTGGTTTTGGCGCGAAAAAGCCGCGGGCCAGCTGCGTCAGCGACACTGCGCCTCGTCTTCCCCCAACACCTCGGTTCCCGCGGGGAATCAATGGCAAGGCTGCCGCCGCCGGTCAGCCTTGCCATTGATTCCACACGGGCGACGCGTCACGGGACGGCGCGCTGACGCCTCCCCTCCCTCGGATGCGTACACACGGGCGCGGCGCGGCTATATAAGCCGGTGGCCTCGCTCGCCTGTGGCCACACCAGCCCAGCCCTCGCCGCCGAGCTATACCTCTCCCGAGCGCCGCCGCCGTGCCTTCCCCTCTCCCGAGCGCCGCCGCCCAGCCCCTCCCCTCTCCCTCCCCTCCCTGATGGCCATGCGTTTCCCCGGAGACGAGGCGGCAGCCAACGGCTTCGGCCGCCGCACGCTCCGCGAACAGGAGTCCAGGCTCCTATTTCAGGCGAACATCCCGGCGCCGCCGGACATGCGCGCCGGGCCTACGGGCTGGAGGCTCAGCAACGGGGGAGTGCCCATTCCTCCGTTGCCCGACACCGTGGCCAAACCCGCCTACTTCACCGAGGAGGTCGACGTCGTGCGCGCCTCCCTCACCGCCGCCCAACTCTCCCCCCCCCCCTAGTACGCCGCCGACAACCATGCGGCTTGGGCGGCGTACTTCGAGCGCCGTCAGTAGCAGCGGATGGCATCCACCAACGGCACGGCGGTGGTCGGCGGCCTGAAGAATAGCGAGGGGCGCCACCTGTGGTGGGGCGTCCCCGGCCGCACACTCGAGGGCGTGCTGACGCACCTCGAGGGCGGCAACGACCCGCCATTGGCGTACCCCCCAGCGAGGGCGGCCGCCCAGGCGCACCACCGATGAAACGGGCCATGGGCGCCAAGGAGGTTTGGCTCCTCCTCTTCTTCCTCCTCCTCACGCTCTTCCTCGCACTCCTCCGGCACTCCGACGCTGCTCGGCGTCAAGGCCGAGCCCGCGGCGGAGTCGCCGCTCGGCCAGCGCACTCGCAGCACCGGCATCGTCATCAACGAGGGCGGCCGGCGCGCCTCCTCGTCCGCTCCTCCTCCGCGCTTCGTCAAGCCAAAGACGGAGCCGGGGCTCGCGCCGGTGAAGGCAGAGCCGGGGCTCGCCGCCGTGAAGGCGAAGCACGGCGAGGTCGAGCGCGATGACGACGGGGCCCTTGAATGGGCACGCCAGGACTCCCTCAAGATGGCGATGGAGCGCCAGTGCGCTGCCCTGCAGCGCTTCGCGGAGCACCGCCGGGGCCGCGACGAAGAAGGAGTCATCGTCATCAACGACAGCGACGACGACGACGCGCCGCCGCCGCCACCAGTCCGCCATGGCGACACCGGGTCCAGCACGGGCGCCCGCGTCAAGGAGGAGAAGGCCGACGACGAGGATGGCGGGGACGACGGCGACTACTCAGTGTTCAGCCAGTTTCTTTTAGATCAGTTTATTATATATTTGCTATGTAATGAAAATCGGCAAACTTTGTCCAAATATATGCCCAAGTTAGCCGAAATTTGTCATGTTTAGACGAATTTCGTTGAACTGTGCCGAAATTTGCTATACTTTTTTATTTTTTAAACGCACCTGGGGCGGCCCTGGGCCGGCGGCTGGGAACCAACTCGCCTCCGGCCCATTTTTTGCGTCGACTCACCCCAGGCGGCGATTTTATACGCCCCTAAGGGCCAACGGCTGAAGATGCTCTTAGCTATCTAGTCATGTCCTCTCACGAAGGCCCTCAAAAATTAACAGCCACAACTTTTCCTTCTTCTAAATGCAATAGTAACAAGAAGGGAATATATTCCATACGCCCGCGGAAACCCTCCGTACAATCGGATTGGAATGATACCCAACGTAGACAAATTAGTAACAGAAAAGACGGTGGTAGTGTGAATTCTCACCGATGAAGGGGAGGATGAGGATGGAGATGTAGACCCCGAGGCCGGCGTAGGAGGAGACGAAGAAGTGCGGGATGGCGCGGACCTTGACGACGACAGCCGTGACGACGGCGGTGAGGAGCAGCTGCAGGGAGAGGATGACGTAGATCTTCCGGATGAGCGCCCAGCGCAGCTCCGGGCTCTCCGCCATCCCGGGGTACAGCACCTGCGCCGGCGCCGTGGCAGTGCCACCGGATGTCCCCGCCTCGATGTCGCCGCCCTTCTGGTGCCCTGACATCTCGCCTGGCGATGCGATGAGCAGGGAAGCAGCCTTCGGAGGTAGGGTTTTCGCAGGTGTGGCGGAACGGAAGGCGAGAGGGGAGGAGCAAAGCGTATGGTGACGGGCTGACGGCGACAACGATGATGCGCCGAGAAGGCTCCACTGCTGGACTTATATAGTGAGATGAGACGAGACGGAGCGTATGACCTGCTGGGCCAACTAGTCAGGCAGCTCCGCAGCTGCAGGACGGTGGGGTTTGCTTCGCAGCTGCTTCTTGGAAAAGTGGGGTTTACGCGGTTACGTATGTTGTGTGGCTGTGAAGAGATGCATGGTGATTTCTCGAGCGGTTTCGAATCTGTGTTGGTGGAGAGGGACGTTGCATTGGGGTCCGATTGACGCGTTTCAGACTTTCAGTCGTTGCTCTCTTGATGCGCGTGAGCACACTCGATGTCTATGAGGTTTTTCTTTTTGAAAATTTTCAGGGTTTCTTGTTTTACATGGTAGCTGCAGAGTTTTTTTTTCTTCAGAGAAAACTCTACTGAGTTTTATTCATTAGCTCGGATGTTCAAAGATCCTAAAAAAGGTCGGATGTTCAAAAGAGGAGTATGAGATGGGCATGGAGGACATGTAAGAGGGGGTGGAGGAGGCGTTGGGCATGGAGGTCGAGCCCGGGGCGGAGGCGAAGTCCCAACATGCCCAAGCTGCGGAGGCGGTAGCGCAGTTCGGGGTGAAGCAAGTAGCCATCCTCAACTCGACCCAATCCGAGTGGGAGGTGGCGACGAACCACCATCGTATCCACCTCGCTGACATGAGGCGGGAACGGCTCTTCGCGGAACTCAACAAGGACGACGAGTAAAAGAAACCGGGGACGCGCCCCGCCGAAAATGACCACGAGGCCACTGGTCCGTCCAGCACGGGGTCATATACGTCTCTAACGAAGAGTGGGTCCACGTTTTATCTATGTATGATGATGACCAAATGATGAATGTTAGATTGCATGGATTCTTATGAAAATAGGGGTTTCCATATGAGGGGTGTCGTTGCAGGGTCCAAAAATGAGAGTTGACCGGCTC
>NC_041384.1:714194831-714219651 GCF_002162155.2 Triticum dicoccoides
ATATTTGACCATTACGTGAGTTTCACACTTTCTACTGTTAATTTATTATTTCTAGGACATTAAGCTTCTAGGTATTTATTGGAGGTAAATGCCTGTAATGGTTCAAATATAGATAATGGAACCAAACAAATGACAAATTTTGAAACTTCACACATAATGGTGTTTGTTGGGAGTGGAATGAGTTTCAAGACAATCCAGTAAGCACCGATCGCTTTGCATACAAAGAAGGTTCGTTTCTTCACGAAACCTAGTTCCTTTCTCAGGGCTAGTCCGGGTTGTACGTAGTTTACATGACAACTTTTGCAAAATATTCTCATTTTATTGTCACATCCCCTAGGGACTATATCATGAGAATTAAAACTTATACTAAAGACCACAAACAGTGTTTTTCAGCCCACTTTTGTCCATAATTTCATGTATATGCAGCTCAAAATTTAATTATATTCAGTAAATTACTAGAAATGCACTTTATGGTTTAAATATAGCAAACAACCCTTGGAAAATGCCAATCTTTGACATGTTGCATGTAATGGTGTGTGTTCAGTGCGGAAAAAAAAAATTCAAGGCCAACAGAGAAGAAATGGTCGCTTCCAATGCAAACCGGATTTGTGTTCTCTCAAAACCTAGTTTCTTCCTCAAAAGTGGCGCAGTCTCTAAGTAATCTACGTGGAAATTTTTACGAAACATTCTAAAATTTTATCACAGTCTCTAGTGGCCATATAATGACACCATGTCAAGTCTCTAATTTTTTGACTTTGTTTGAATTTCTGAGAATTAAAATGGCAATAACCTACATTCCGGTGGCCGAGTATTGGCCCACTTTATGAGACCACTTTTATTTGGTAGTATTCTGGTTAAAAGTATACAAAGGACCATCAACAATAGTTTTCAACACACTTTCGGCCATAACTTCGTGTACATGTAGTTTAAATTTTGACGATGTCCATTAAATACATAGAAATGCACTTAATGTCTTAAATATAGCAAACGGGCCCAGAAAATGGCAAATTTGAAACGTTTCATGTAATAGTATTTGTTGAGTTTGCACAAAATTTGAAGGCCAAGGAATGAAGCAGTGGTAGCTTCGCATGTAAACCAAACACGTTCCCTCCTAAAATCTAGTTTCTTGCTCGGAGATGGTTTGGTTTGTAACTAGTCTACATTACAACTTTTTTGACATATTCTCAAAATTTACCACGTCTGGGGCATATATCATGACATGTTGTCAAGTCTCAGGATTTTCAAGTTTCATTTGAATTTCTGAGAATTAAAATGATAATAACCTACATGCCGTTGGCAAATCTTGGCCCCATGGTGTATGAGACGGATTTTCTTTTGTGGTATATGGTCTAACCATATACTAAAGACCATCAATAATATTTTACAACCCACTTTTGGCCATAATTTGTACCCCCAAGGTTTAACTTAAGGGAAGCATGAACTTTTCCCTCTAAAAATCTACGTAGGACATAGTCTTGACGATAGCCTCATGGCTGAGACTACCCTTAGCGTGGCATTATCCATGTTGGTATCTGCGTCGTTCTGCATACCCTCGATACGATATGACCATCTCCTGCATCGCGCAAGATATCACTCGTGATATCATTGTGTGGTAACGACATAAACCTTCCTCAAACAATAGACCCTCGTAGGACTGGACGGTAGTGTAGAGCCCATTCGGGAATGCAAAATGATCATTGAAGGGTCGATGGGCATGCAGAAACATTGATTTTTGACTCGGGGTGCGTAGGGGAGGCAGAGCCCTGGCTAGACGAGGTTCTCGCTTCTCGATTGGACCGGGGCCTTGTGCTGCTACTATAAGTGTGTTATTGCATAATTGCAACTTCATCGACTGGTTGTGGCTTGTTGTAGTAGAGTCTACTGTGTATCCTTTTTTCTTAATTTTTGTGAGGGCGTTATTTTATTCTTCTTATTCTCTTTATTATTTTATAGGGACATTTCTATTTTTTTCCTAATTTCCATCCGTCCTAATCTTTACCCCTAAATAAAAACAGTGTTTAATTATACTTCTCTTCCGTCAGGTGCCCTTATGAAAATACCCCTTCATGCCGTTTCCGTCTGGTCAAAGGGGTTTGACCGTCAGATGGACGTTTTCTGGACATAGTTGCCCTTGTGTGCAATGGCACTAACATGTGGGGCCAGGCTTTGGAAAAAAGAAAAAACTTATCTCTCTTATAGGTGGACCCCACCCTCGAAACTCTCTCTCTCTTACCAACTAGGCACACTGTCGGTGGCACATCCCGACCGCGACATCGCCGGCGACCAAAATGCACGGCGAAGTCCGCATGGCAGGCCACGGGAGCACGGGATGAGGCTACCAAGTTGTACCCCTAGCTCGCGCAGATCTAGGGCATGCAATACGAGGTCACGGGGTGGCCGAAGGTGAGCTGGCGGCAGACCGAAGCAGCGGCAGTAGCTCAGACACGACGGAGACAACTCTATATGGCACGGGGGAGCAGGCTGAGGGGCTCATTAGCCTCCTAGAGATGCCAGGAGCACACTGACGTGCTCAGCGATGAAGAACTCGAGCTGCAGCGATGGCGCGCAAATTTGGCGTCGACGGAGCTCGGCCATGGTGGGGATCGCATCTAGGGCGTGAAATCAGGAGGGGTGTAGAGGGGAAAGGTTCGCAAGATCACGGCAAAGCTATCGATGCAGTTGGTGAGGCGGGGGAGGCTATGCAGACGACGAATCGAGCGACGGTGACGCTTGTTGCAGGAGACGAAGATGGTGCCGATTTGGTTGATTTCGGCCCTCCTAGATCGAACACGCCGGTGGTGAGGTAGAAGGCGTCTTCACAGAGCTCTTGGACATGGTGGTTAGAGGGGGATGCTAGGAATAAGCCGTGGCGGGCGTGAACGTGTGCGCGTGTGTGCGTCGGACGCATCGGGACCGGCCCATGGCGGGCTCGGGTGCATGTATGTGTGCCGAGGGAGTGTGCATGTGTGCGTAGGTTTGTTGTCGATGGAGCCGGAGGGGTGACCGCGTCGGCTGCTACCTCTTGAGCACTGCGTTGGTTTTCCCCGAAGAGGAAGGGATGATGCAGCAAAGTAGCGTAAGTATTTCCCTCAGTTTTTGAGAACCAAGGTATCAATCCAGTAGGAGGCTACGCGCGAGTCCCTCGTACCTGCACAAAACAAATAAATCCTCGCAACCAACGCGATAAGGGGTTGTCAATCCCTCCCTACACGGCCACTTACGAGAGTGAGATCTGATAGATATGATAAGATAATATTTTTGGTATTTTATGATAAAGATGCAAGGTAAAATAAAAGCAAAGCAAAAAGCAAAGGAAATAACTAAGTATTGTAAGATTAATATGATGAAGATAGACCCGGGGGCCATAGGTTTCACTAGTGGCTTCTCTCAAGAGCATAGGTATTCTACGGTGGGTGAACAAATTACTGTTGAGCAATTGACAGAATTGAGCATAGTTATGAGAATATCTAGGTGAGGGAGTCCTGGATTAGGGGGTGTCCGGATGGCCGGACTATACCTTCAGCCGGACTCATGGACTATGAAGATACAAGATTGAAGACTTCGTCCCGTGTCCGGAAGGGACTTTCTTTGGCGTGGAAGGCAAGCATGGCGATACGGATATGTAGATCTCCTACCATTGTAACCGACTCTATGTAACCCTAACCCTCTCCGGTGTCTATATAAACCGGAGGGTTTTAGTCCGTAGGACACAACAATCATACCATAGGCTAGCTTCTAGGGTTTAGCCTCTCGTGGTAGATCTACTCTTGTACTATCCATATCATCAATATTAATCAAGCAGGACGTAGGGTTTTACCTCCATCAAGAGAGCCCGAACCTGGGTAAAACTTCGTGTCCCTTGCCTCCTGTTACCATCCGGCCTAGACGCACAGTTCGGGACTCCCTACCCGAGATCCGCCGGTTTTGACACCGACACTAGGTATGATCATGTATATAGGCATCACGTCCGAGACAAGTAGACCGACTCCTGCCTGCATCTACTACTATTACTTCACTCATCGACCGCTATCCAGCATGCATCTAGAGTAGTAAGTTAATGAAAACGGAGTAATGCCTTAAGCAAGATGACATGATGTAGAGGGATAAACTCATGCAATATGATGAAAACCCCATCTTGTTATCCTCGATGGCAACAATACAATACGTGCCTTGCTGCCCCTACTGTCACTAGGAAAGGACACCGCAAGATTGAACCCAAAGCTAAGCACTTCTCCCATTGCAAGAAAGATCAATCTAGTAGGCCAAACCAAACTGATAATTCGAAGAGACTTGCAAAGATAACCAATCATACATAAAAGAATTCAGAGAATCTTCAAATATTATTCATAGATAGACTTGATCATAAACCCATAATTCATCAGTCTCAACAAACACACCGCAAAAAGAAGATACATCGAATAGATCTCCACAAGAGAGGGGAGAATATTGTATTGAGATCCAAAAAGAGAGAAGAAGCCATCTAGCTAATAACTATGGACCCGTAGGTCTGAGGTGAACTACTCACACTTTATCGGAGGGGCTATGGTGATGATGTAGAAGCCCTCCGTGATCGATGCCCCCTCCAGCGGAGCTCCGGAACAGGCCCCAAGATGGGACCTCGTGGATACAGAAAGTTGTGGCGGTGGAGTTAGGGTTTTGGCTCCGTATCTGATCGTTTGGGGGTACGTAGGTATATATAGGAGGAAGGAGTACGTCGGTGGAGCAACAGGGGGCCCACGAGGGTGGAGGGCGCTCCTTGGGGGTAGGCGCGCCCCCCTACCTCGTGGCCTCCTCTGTTGTTTCTTGATGTAGGGTCCAAGTCTCCTGGGTCTTGTTCGTTGAGAAAATCACGTTCCCAAAGGTTTCATTCCGTTTGGACTCCGTTTGATATTCCTTTTCTTCGAAACCCTAAAATAGGCAAAAAAACAGCAATTCTGGGCTGGGCCTCCGGTTAGTAGGTTAGTCCCAAAAATAATATAAAAGTGGATAATAAAGCCCAATAATGTCCAAAACAGTAGATAATATAGCATGGAGCAATCAAAAATTATAGATACGTTGGAGACGTATCATCGGCCTGTTGGGGAACGTTGCAGAAAACAAAAAATTTCCTACGGTTTCACCAAGATCCATCTATGAGTTCATCTAGCAACGAGTGAATGGATTGCATCTACATACCTTTGTAGATCACGCGCGGAAGCGTTCAAAGAACGGGGATGAGGAAGGCGTACTCGACGTGATCCAAATCACCGGAGATCCTAGCACCGAACGGACGGCACCTCCGCGTTCAACACACGTACGGTCAGCGTAACGTCTCCTTCTTCTTGATCCAGCAAGGGGAAAGGAGAGGTTGAGGAAGATGGCTCCAACAGCAGCACGACGGCGTGGTGGTGATGGAGCTGCAGTACTCCAGCAGGGCTTCGCCAAGCACTATGGAGGAGGAGGAGGTGTTGGAGAGGGAGAGGGAGGCACCAAAGGCAAGGGGGTAAGAAGTCCTCCATCTACCCATTATATATAGGAGGGCCAAGGGGGGGCGCCAGCCCTAGGAGATCCAATCTCCTAGGGGGGTGCGGCCAAGGGGAGGAATCCCTCCTCCCCAAGGCACCTAGGAGGTGCCTTCCCCTCCTAGGACTCTTCCTTTAGGGTTTCCCCCACCCTAGGCGCATGGGCCCTAGGGGGAAGTGGCGCCCCAGCCCACTTTGGGCTGGATCCCTTCCCACTTCAGCCCATGGGGCCCTCCGGGATAGGTGGCCCCACCCGGTGGACCCCCGGGACCCTTCCGGTGGTCCCGGTACAATACCGGTGACCCCGAAACTTGTCCCGATGGCCGAAATAGCACTTCCTATATATAATTCTTTACCTCTGGACCATTTCGGAACTCCTCGTGATGTCCGGGATCTCATCCGGGACTCCGAACAACATTCGGGTTACTGCATATACATATCCCTACAACCCTAGCATCACCGAACCTTAAGTGTGTAGACCCTACGGGTTCGGGAGACATGTAGACATGACCGAGATCGCTCTCTGGTCAATAACCAACAGCGGGATCTGGATACTCATGTTGGCTCCCACATGCTCCTCGATGATCTCATCGGATGAACCACTATGTCGAGGATTCAAGCAACCCCGTATACAATTCCCTTCGTCAATCGGTATGTTACTTGCCCGAGATTCGATCGTCGGTATCCCAATACCTCGTTCAATCTCGTTACCGGCAAGTCACTTTACTCGTGACGTAATGCATGATCCCGTGACCAGACACTTGGTCACTTTGAGCTCATAATGATGATGCATTACCGAGTGGGCCTACTGATACCTCTCCGTCATATGGAGTGACAAATCTCAGTCTTGATCCGTGTCAACCCAACAGACACTTTCAGAGATACCCGTAGTATACCTTTATAGTCACCCAGTTACGTTGTGACGTTTGGTACACCCAAAGCACTCCTACGGTATCCGGGATTTACACGATCTCATGGTCTAAGGAAAGGATACTTGACATTGGAAAACTCTAGCAAACGAACTATACGATCTTGTGCTATGTTTAGGATTGGGTCTTGTCCATCACATCATTCTCCTAATGATGTGATGTCGTTATCAATGACATCCAATGTCCATAGTCAGGAAACCATGACTATCCGTTGATCAACGAGCTAGTCAACTAGAGGCTTACTAGGGACATGTTTGGTGTCTATTATTCACACATGTATTACGATTTCCGGATAACACAATTATAGCATGAATAAAGACAATTATAATGAACAAGGAAATATAATAATAATGCTTTTATTATTGCCTCTAGGGCATATTTCCAACAGTCTCCCACTTGCACTAGAGTCAATAATCTAGTTACATTGTGATGAATCGAACACCCATGGAATTCTGGTGTTGATCATGTTTTGCTCTAGGGAGAGGTTTAGTCAACGGATCTGCTACATTCAGGTCCGTGTGTACTTTACAAATATCTATGTCTCCATCTTGAATATTTTCACGAATGGAGTTGAAGCGATGCTTGATGTGCCTTGTCTTCTTGTGAAACCTGGGCTCCTTGGCAAGAGCAATAGCTCCAGTGTTGTCATAGAAGAGCTTGATCGGCCCCGACGCATTGGGTATGACTCCTAGGTCGGTGATGAACTCCTTCACCCAAATTGCTTCATGTGCTGCCTCCGAGGCTGCCATGTACTCCGCTTCACATGTAGATCCCGCTACGACGCTCTGCTTGCAACTGCACCAGCTTATTGCCCCACCATTCAAAATATACACGTATCTGGTTTGTGACTTAGAGTCATCCAGATCTGTGTCGAAGCTAGCGTCGACGTAACCCTTTACGACGAGCTCTTCGTCACCCCCATAAACGAGAAACATTTCCTTAGTCCTTTTCAGGTACTTCAGGATATTCTTGACCGCTGACTAGTGTTCCTTGCCGGGATTACTTTGGTACCTTCCTACCAAACTTACGGCAAGGTTTACATCAGGTCTGGTGCACAGCCTGGCATACATAATAGACCCTATGGCCGAGGCATAGGGGATGACACTCATCTTTTCTATATCTTCTGCCGTGGTCGGACATTGAGCTGAGCTCAATTTCACACCTTGTAATACAGGCAAGAACCCCTTCTTAGACTGATCCATATTGAACTTCTTCAATATCTTATCAAGGTATGTGCTTTGTGAAAGACCTATGAGGCGTCTTGATCTATCTCTGTAGATCTTGATGCCTAATATATAAGCAGCTTCTCCAAGGTCCTTCATTGAAAAACTCTTATTCAAGTAGGCCTTTATGTTGTCCAAGAGTTTTATATCATTTCCCATCAAAAGTATGTCATCTACATATAATATGAGAAATGCTACAGAGCTCCCACTCACTTTCTTGTAAACACAGGCTTCTCCATAAGTCTGTGTAAACCCAAACGCTTTGATCATCTCATCAAAGCGAATGTTCCAACTCCGAGATGCTTGCACCAGCCCATAAATCGAGCGTTGGAGCTTGCACACCTTGTCAGCATTCTTAGGATCGACAAAACCTTCCGGCTGCATCATATACAATTCTTCCTTAAGGAAACCATTAAGGAATGCCGTTTTGACGTCCATTTGCCATATTTCATAATCATAGAATGCGGCAATCGCTAACATGATTCGGACGGACTTCAGCTTCGCTATCGGTGAGAAAGTCTCATCGTAGTCAACCCCTTGAACTTGTCGATAACCCTTAGCGACAAGCCGAGCTTTATAGATGGTCACATTACCATCCACGTCTGTCTTCTTCTTAAAGATCCATTTATTTTCTATGGCTCGCCGCTCTACGGGCAAGTCAGTCAAAGTCCATACTTCGTTTTCATACATGGATCCTATCTCGGATTTCATGGCTTCCAGCCATTTGTCGGAATCCGGGCCCGCCATCGCTTCTTCATAGTTCGAAGATTCACCATTGTCTAACAACATGATTTCTAAGACAGGGTTGCCGTACCACTCTGGTGCGGAACGTGTCCTTGTGGACCTTCGAATTTCAGTAGGAGCTTGATCAGAAGTATCTTGATCATCATCATTATCTTCCTCTCTTGTCGGTGCAGGCACCTCAGAAACATTTTTTTGAGTTGCGCCATTTTCCGGTTCAAGAGGTAATACTTCATCAAGTTCTACTTTCCTCCCACTTACTTCTTTCGAGAGAAACTCTTTCTCTAGAAAGGACCCATTCTTGGCAACAAAGATCTTGCCTTCGGATCTGAGGTAGAAGGTATACCCAATAGTTTCTTTAGGGTATCCTATGAAGAGGCATTTTTCCGACTTGGGTTCGAGCTTTTGAGGTTGAAGTTTCCTGACATAAGCATCGCATCCCCAAACCTTTAGAAACGAAAGCTTAGGTTTCTTCCCAAACCATAATTCAAACGGTGTCGTCTCAATGGATTTCGACGGAGCCCTATTTAAAGTGAATGCGGCAGTCTCTAAAGCATACCCCCAAAAAGATAGCGGTAAATCGGCAAGAGACATCATAGATCGCACCATATCTAATAGAGTGCGATTACGACATTCGGACACACCATTATGCTCAGGTGTTCCAAGCGGCGTGAGTTGTGAAACTATTCCACATTTTCTTAAGTGTGTGCCAAACTCGTGACTCAAGTATTCTCCTCCACGATCTGATCGTAGGAACTTGATTTTCCTGTCACGTTGATTCTCAACCTCACTCTGAAATTCCTTGAACTTTTCAAAGGTTTCAGACTTGTGTTTCATTAAGTAGACATACCCATATCTACTTAAGTCATCAATGAGGGTGAGAACATAACGATAGCCACCGCAAGCATCAACACTCATTGGACCGCACACATCAGTATGTATGGTTTCCAATAAGTTGGTTGCTCGCTCCATTGTTCCTGAGAACGGAGTCTTGGTCATTTTACCCATGAGGCATGGTTTGCACGTGTCAAATGATTCGTAATCAAGAGACTCTAAAAATCCATCAGCATGGAGCTTCTTCATGCGTTTGACACCTATGTGACCAAGGCGGCAGTGCCACAAGTATGTGGGACTATCATTATCAACCTTGCATCTTTTGGTACTCACACTATGAACATGTGTAGCATTACGCTCGAGATTCATTAAGAATAAACCATTCACCATCGGAGCATGACCATAAAACATATCTCTCATATAAATAGAACAACCATTATTCTCGGATTTAAATGAGTAGCCATCTCGTATTAAACGAGATCCTGATACAATGTTCATTCTCAAACTTGGCACTAAATAACAATTATTGAGGTTTAAAACTAATCCCGTAGGTAAATGAAGAGGCAGCGTGCCGACGGCGATCACATCGACCTTGGAACCATTCCCGACGCGCATCGTCACCTCGTCCTTCGCTAGTCTCCGTTTATTCCGCGGCTCCTGTTTTGAGTTACAAATGTGAGCAACCGCACCGGTGTCAAATACCCAGGAGCTACTACGAGTACTGGTAAGGTACACATCAATTACATGTATATCACATATACCTTTTGCTTTGCCGGCCTTCTTGTCCGCTAAGTATTTGGGGCAGTTCCGCTTCCAGTGACCACTCTCCTTGCAATAAAAGCACTCAGTCTCGGGCTTGGGTCCATTCTTTGGCTTCTTCCCGGCAGCTTGCTTGCCGGGCGCGGCAACTCCCTTGCCGTCCTTCTTGAAAGCTTTCTTTCCCTTGCCCTTCTTGAACTTAGTGGTTTTATTCACCATCAACACTTGATGTTCCTTTTTGACTTCTACCTCTGCTGATTTCAGCATTGCAAATACTTCAGGAATGGTCTTTTCCATCCCCTGCATATTGAAGTTCATCACAAAGCTCTTGTAGCTTGGTGGAAGCGACTGAAGGATTCTGTCAATGATCGCGTCATCCGGGAGATTAACTCCCAGCTGAGTCAAGCGGTTATGTAACCCAGACATAGTGAGTATGTGCTCACTGACAGAACTGTTTTCCTCCATCTTACAGCTGAAGAACTTGTCGGAGACTTGATATCTCTCGACCCGGGCATGAGCTTGGAAAACCATTTTCAGCTCTTCAAACATCTCATATGCTCCGTGTCTCTCAAAACGCTTTTGGAGCCCCGGCTCTAAGCTGTAAAGCATGCCGCACTGAACGAGGGAGTAGTCATCGGTACGTGCCTGCCAAGCGTTCATAACGTCTTGTTCTGCAGGGAGAACAGGTGCATCACCTAGCGGTGCTTGTAGGACATAATCTTTCTTGGCAGCTATGAGGATGATCCTCAGGTTCCGGACCCAGTCCATGTAGTTGCTGCCATCGTCTTTCAGATTGGTTTTCTTTAGGAACGCGTTGAAGTTGAGGACTACGTTGGCCATTTGATCTACAAGACATATTGTAAAGATTTTAGACTAAGTTCATGATAATTAAGTTCATCTAATCAAATTATAATGAACTCCCACTTAGATAGACATCCCTCTTCTAGTCATCTAAGTATAACATGATCCGAGTTAGCTAGGCCGTGTCCGATCATCACGTGAGACGGACTAGTCAACATCGGTGAACATCTTCATGTTGATCGTATCTTCTATACGACTCATGCTCGACCTTTCGGTCTTCTGTGTTCCGAGGCCATGTCTGTACATGCTAGGCTCGTCAAGACAACCTAAGTGTTTTGCATGTGTAAATCTGTCTTACACCCGTTGTATGTGAACGTTAGAATATATCACACCCGATCATCACGTGGTGCTTCGAAACAACGAACTGTCGCAACGGTGCACAGTTAGGGGGAACACTTTCTTGAAATTATTATGAGGGATCATCTTATTTACTATCGTCGTTCTAAGCAAACAAGATGAAAAACATGATAAACATCACATGCAATCAAATAATAACAGTGACATGATATGGCCAATATCACATAGCTCCTTTAATCTCCATCTTGGGGCTCCATGATCATCTTGTCACCGGCATGACACCATGATCTCCATCATTGTGTCTCCATGAAGTTGCTCGCCAACTATTACTTCTACTACTATGGCTAACGCGTTTAGCAATAAAGTAAAGTAATTTACATGGCGTTTCTCAATGACACGCAGGTCATACAAAAAATAAAGACAACTCCTATGGCTCCTGCCGGTTGTCATACTCATCGACATGCAAGTCGTGATTCCTATTACAATAGCATGAACATCTCATACATCACATATAGATCATTCATCATTCATCACAACTTTGGCCATATCATATCACAAAGCACTTGCTGCAAAAACAAGTTAGACGTCCTCTAATTGTTGTTGCAAGTTTTACGTGGCTGAAGTAGGGTTCTAGCAAGAACGTTTTCTTACCTACGTGAAAACCACAACGTGATTTGTCAACTTCTATTTACCCTTCATAAGGACCCTTTTCATCGAATCCGCTCCAACTAAAGTAGGAGAGACAGACACCCGCCAGCCACCTTATGCAACTTGTGCATGTTAGTCGGTGGAACCGGTCTCACGTAAGCGTACGTGTAAGGTTGGTCCGGGCCGCTTCATCCCACAATACCGTTGAAGCAAGATAAGACTAGTAGCGGCAAGAAAGTTGACAACATCAACGCCCACAACAAATTGTGTTCTACTCGTGCAAGAGAACTACGCATAGACCTAGCTCATGATGCCACTGTTGGGGAACGTTGCAGAAAACAAAAGTTTTCCTACGGTTTCACCAAGATCCATCTATGAGTTCATCTAGCAACGAGTGAATTGATTGCATCTACATACCTTTGTAGATCACGCGCGGAAGCGTTCAAAGAACGGGGATGAGGAAGGCGTACTCGACGTGATCCAAATCACCGGAGATCCTAGCACCGAATGGACGGTACCTCCGCGTTCAACACACGTACGGTCAGCGTAACGTATCCTTCTTCTTGATCCAGCAAGGGGAAAGGAGAGGTTGAGGAAGATGGCTCCAACAGCAGCACGACGGCGTGGTGGTGATGGAGCTGCAGTACTCCGGCAGGGCTTCGCCAAGCACTATGGAGGAGGAGGAGGTGTTGGAGAGGGAGAGGGAGGCACCAAAGGCAAGGGGGTAAGAAGTCCTCCATCTACCCACTATATATAGGAGGGCCAAGGGGGGGCGGCCCTAGGAGATCCAATCTCCTAGGGGGGTGCGGCCAAGGGGGGGAATCCCTCCTCCCCAAGGCACCTAGGAGGTGCCTTCCCCTCCTAGGACTCTTCCTTTAGGGTTTCCCCCACCCTAGGCGCATGGGCCCTAGGGGGAAGTGGCGCCCCAGCCCACTTTGGGCTGGATCCCTTCCCACTTCAGCCCATGGGGCCCTCCGGGATAGGTGGCCCCACCCGGTGGACCCCCGGGACCCTTCCGGTGGTCCCGGTGCAATACCGGTGACCCCGAAACTTGTCCCGATGGCCGAAATAGCACTTCCTATATATAATTCTTTACCTCCGGACCATTCCGGAACTCCTCATGACGTCCGGGATCTCATCCGGGACTCCGAACAACATTCGGCTTACTGCATATACATATCCCTACAACCCTAGCGTCACCGAACCTTAAGTGTGTAGACCCTACGGGTTCGGGAGACATGTAGACATGACCGAGATCGCTCTATGGTCAATAACCAACAGCGGGATCTGGATACCCATGTTGGCTCCCACATGCTCCTCGATGATCTCATCGGATGAACCACTATGTTGAGGATTCAAGCAACCCCGTATACAATTCCCTTCGTCAATCGGTATGTTACTTGCCCGAGATTCGATCGTCGGTATCCCAATACCTCGTTCAATCTCGTTACCGGCAAGTCACTTTACTCGTGCCGTAATGCATGATCCCGTGACCAGACACTTGGTCACTTTGAGCTCATAATGATGATGCATTACCGAGTGGGCCCAGTGATACCTCTCCGTCATACGGAGTGACAAATCCCAGTCTTGATCCGTGTCAACCCAACAGACACTTTCAGAGATACCCGTAGTATACCTTTATAGTCACCCAGTTACGTTGTGACGTTTGGTACACCCAAAGCACTCCTACGGTATCCGGGAGTTACACGATCTCATGGTCTAAGGAAAGGATACTTGACATTGGAAAACTCTAGCAAACGAACTATACGATCTTGTGCTATGTTTAGGATTGGGTCTTGTCCATCACATCATTCTCCTAATGATGTGATCTCGTTATCAATGACATCCAATGTCCATAGTCAGGAAACCATGACTATCCATTGATCAACGAGCTAGTCAACTAGAGGCTTACTAGGGACATGTTTGGTGTCTATTATTCACACATGTATTATGATTTCCGGATAACACAATTATAGCATGAATAAAGACAATTATCATGAACAAGGAAATATAATAATAATGCTTTTATTATTGCCTCTAGGGCATATTTCCAACACGGCCGAGCAGTTAGTGGCCGCGTCGTCCACGTACGGGCGCGACGGGAGCACGAGACAGGTAGGGCGACGGGCGCGGGGCGTGGGCAAGTGGAGCGCCGTGGGAGCGGCGTGGCGTACGTGCGCGCGTATAAAGCCTCGCTAATCCTCTGTGTATCACTGGTTAGCTTTTGAGTTTGTGCTCAGGAAATAGAAAACACGCCGTACGTGCGGCGGCGGGTGTTCGAGCACCGGCAAAACCTGTGTCTTTTCTTCCTCTTTCTTCTTCCTTCTTCTTTCTGTGTATGTGCCAGAGAGAATTCCAGTGCGAGAGGTAGAAGAGGGTTAGCTAGGGCAAGGGTTAGCTCCCACAATTGGTATCAGAGCTTCGTTTCGGGCGATCACCGGCGACCATGGCGCTCGTCCTACACGGCGGCGGCGCGTGCGGATCGGTGTCGATGGCGATGTCGATGCTCACGTTGGACAACTACACGGTGTGGGCGATCAAGGCGCAGGCGATCCTCGACATCCACACTGTGTGGGAGGTGGTGGCGCCGGGCGACGCGGCGGTGAACGCCAAGAAGTGCAAGGCGGTGTGCGCGTTGATCCTCAGAGCGCTGCCGAAGGATGTGCTGCTGCAGGTGGCGATGAAGCTCACCGCCAGGGGGGTATGGGACTCCCTGAAGGTGAGGTTCGTCGGCGCCGATCGGGTGCTCGCGGCGAGGCGGGCGACATTGCGCTGGGAGCTCGATCGCATGAAGATGGCGGACGGCGAGGCGCTGGATGCGTACGCCGGGAGGCTGGCGGGGATGACGGCGCGGTTCGCGAACCTCGGGGAGACGCTCGGCGGCGCGTTGCTGGTGAAAAAGCTTCTGGACACCGTCCCCAATCGGATGTTCCCCGTCGTCGCCGGCGTTGAGCAGTTCTGCAACCTCGACGAGATGATGCTCGACGAGGCGCTCGGGCGGCTGCACGCGTTTGATGAGTGGGTTCGGCGCCGTGGGCAAGACGGCGGCGAGCGTGGCGGCGATCAGCTGATGCTCACCATGGCGCTATGGCGGGCACGGGAGCGGCAGTAGGGAGGAGCGGGCGACGACGACGACGGGCGGAGCGTGGCATCGGGCAACGGCGGCAACAGGCGCGGCCACTGCTACAAGTGCGGCGTGTGCGGCCACTTCAAGAGGGATTGCCCCCAGCTGCGGAGGGAGCGGCGGCGGAGCGCGCGTTGATGGCGGACGCCGGCGTTGAAGACGGCGAACTCCTCTGAGCCACGGCTTAGGGGGTGAGTGTTAGGAATAAGCCATGGCGGGCGTGAACGCGTGCTCGTGTGTGCGCCAGACACGTCGGGACCGGCCCGTGGCAGGCTCGGGTGCATGTATGTGTGGCTAAGGGAGTGTGCGTGCGTGCGTAGGTTTGCTGACGATGGAACCGGAGGGGTGACCGCGTCGGGCGGGCAGTTAGTGGCCACGTCGTCCGCGTACAGGCATGACGGGAGCGCGAGCCAGGTAGGGCGACCGGCACGGGTCGTGGGCGAGTGGAGCGTCGTGGGCATGGCGTGGCGTACATGCGCGCGTATAAAGCCTCGCTAATCCTCTGTGTATCGCTGGTTAGCTTTTGAGTTTGTGCTCAGGAAATAGAAAACATGCCGTACTTGCCGCGGCGGGTGTTCGAGCACCCGGCAAAACCTGTGTCTTTTCTTCCTCTTTCTTCTTCCTTCTTCTTCCTGTGTACTCCCTCCGTCCGCGAATAAGTGTACTTTTAGCTTTTATTCTAAGTCAAAGTTTTAAAATTTTGATCAACTATATACAAAAGAGTAGAAACATATATGACATCAAATTGATATATTATGAAAGTACATTTCAAAACGGATCTAGTGATACTAATTTAGTGTCATAAATGCTGCTACTTTTCCCTATAAAATTGGTCAAAGTTTTAAAGCTTTGACTTAAGACAAAAGCTAGAAGTACACTTATTCACGGACGGAGGGAGTATGTGCCAGAGAAGTCTAGTACGAGAGGTAGAAGAGGGTTAGCTCCAACAGGGGCTAGCCGGTAGCTACGCGGACGCGAAGTGATGGCAAGTGGCAGCTCTCGGAGACGATCCTGGTTCCTGGCTCGAGGTTGAAGACAACTAGCTGCAGTGGTGGGCTGGGCTGGCTACAGGTGTGTTTCTCTCTGCCTTGTTTTTCTTCTTTTGTTTCATTTTTCTATAATTTCTTTAGCGAGAGGTAAAAATGTTTAGAAAAAGTCCATCTGACGGTCAAACCCCTTTGACCAGGTGAAAACGGCACGAAGGGCTACTTTTGTGAGAGCATCAGATGAAAGAGGGGTATAGTTGAGCACTGTTTTTATTTAGGAGTAAAGATGAGATTGAGCCAAAATTAGGGAAGAAATGTTAATGTCCCTATTTTATACGGATCATGCTAGTTCCTTTTTTATAGTACATAATATTTTTCCCATAGTGCATGAAACACACTTTTTTGATAAAGAAACAGACAACCCATGTACTTCAAGTCTATAAACTGCAAAGAAGCACATTTTTTGACAAACAAAAACACTTTTTTTATATACTTGAAGTCTATTGGTTGGCAAAGAAACACATAATTCATATGCTTGAAGCCTATTGGTTGATAAAGAAACACATAATTCAGATACTTAAAGCCTATTGGTTGACAAAGAAACACATAATCCAGGTGCTTGAAGGCTATTGGTTAAGACACCACTCCACAGATTGATGACATGGCATATTGGTCAAGAAAACACGTTCATTGTTTTACACCAAACGAAAAATACTCCATCTCCATCCTTCCTCTCCCCTGCTCCAAGCGCTGGCCTCGCGCTGCGGCTGCAAGTTCCTCTTTTTTTGCCTGCCCGCACGCCGCTCGCCGCTTTTGGCCCGGCCGGTCGTCTACACCCATGCAAATTGCCGTCGCGGGCAAGGATCCGACGCCATCCAAGGAGCAGAAGGGACGTCGCCGCTCCTCACCCGTGGAGCAACGCCGCGGGAAAGGCTCCGGACGGTGCGGAGCCACGGCAGCTGCCGCCGGGACAGTGCACCCTGGTGCGGACCGCTGCAGGCCGCTGTCGGGGGACTGCTCCGTGGTGGAGACCACTAGTAATGTAGAACAAGGAGGAGGGTGAGACCGAGGTCGGCCGGAAGAAGCTTCATCGATGCCTGCGATGCTTTTTGTGTCGCGGAGTTGGATGGTTCTACAACTGCTGGCCCGAGGATCACCCAGGCGCTACTCCTTGGCCAACAAAAACCAGGAATGCAAAGCGCTTGGCTGCGATGCTCATAAACCATGGCCTGGCAAAACAAGTCGGAATCTGGCTTGCGAGTTGTGACCTCCACCGGAGTCGGATCCACAGCACCATCGGACACGGCCGGATACGAATCATGGACGGGACCGGGACGTCGTTTGTTCGATAATCTTGTTGCATTAGCGTAGACATTTGCTCCGAGCAGGGCTCGTAGGAAAGGGCGAACAGGTCAGTGACGCATATTTCGGCCATTACCGAGGCCGAGGAGAGGGCACCGGGCTATATGCTCGTTCAGGTCCTCTTCAAGAGCATCTACAGCCGGACGCCTTAAACCCGTCTCATAGTTTGGGTGAGCCGCTCGGCCATTGTCCGGTCGTAAAATTTAAACGCAGACGGTCCTCTTAGGATGCGTTTGGTTGAAGGTGTCATATGAATGGGTTGGGACCGTTCAATTTATTTGGGATTGAACCATTCAATTCATGCGTTTGGCTGAATATAAGAGATGAGCTAATTATTTAGGACGGGACCACCAGTCATGCTCACATAGTCATGCATGCAAAGCGTGGCCATTTGATTCGACCGATTTGGTTGGGTGGAACGGTTCAGCATCTTCAAGGCATATTCTCTTTTTTTGACTTGAACCATTCATGTGCTTTATAACCAAACATGTTTATTTTTTGAACGATCCCAACCCATTCATGACCACCCTTGTAACCAAACGCACCCTTAAACAGGTCTCAAACGCCCGGGCTGACCGGCATCCCCATATCCAGCCCATATTTGGGCTGGATATGGGGCAACCAGGTGCGTCCGTCACGCCAGCCCGGCCCACCCCGACCCCACAAATATCCTCACATCTGGAAAACCCTAGACAACGGTCATCCGAAATCCGCTTCACTCACGTATCCGTCCATTCCACTTCCGATCCCCTCTCTCCAATCCAATGGCCGGCGACGGAACCAGTGGCTGATCCGGTTCAGAATCCGACGGTTCGAACATCGACATGGAGGAGGTGGCCCTCTGCATCGCATTGCGAAGGTCGTTGCTCGAGCAATGCGGCCCCGGCAGCGGCGGATCTTCTTCCTCAGCGCCCGTCGCCCGTCGACGCAGCACCCGCGATGTCGCCGGGCCTTCCCGCCCACCGCGCAGCACCGGCAGCTCTGCCCCGCTCCGCTTCGGCAGCTTCCCTTTGCTCCGCCAGGTACGCCACCTGCCTCCACCGTCCTCTGGTCTAGAAGTGTAGGGGTTGACTAACGAGCAGCTCGGCTCGTTAAGCTCGTACTCGTTAAGCTCGTGCTCGTTAAGGCTCGGCTCGTTAAGCTCGTTAAGATTAACGAGCAGAAAACCCTGCTCGGCTCGGCTCGTTTGAAGCTCGTTAAGCTCGTGAGCGCTCGCGAGTGCTCGTTAACAGATTATAATATGTTATGATATACATGATGAATGTGTAGGTATGGTTTTCAAGATGAAATATGGTGACTACAAAAAGAAATGAAGTAGTTTGTTGCCTCATATGTCGATTAGATGAAATAGATGGGCTGAAATGCTACAAAAAGTTTGTCACATAAGATAAAAATATGTGTTGTGTTGTTGCTAACGAGCTTAACGAGCTACTCGTGAAACTCGTTAGCTCACTCGTTAAGCTCGTTAAGCTTAACGAGCTATAATCAATGATTGGCTCTGTTCATTAAGAAGCGAGCTATGAGCTTAACGAGCCGAACTATCGAGCGCTCATTAATCTCACGAGCTACGAGCTTTTGGTCCAGCCCTATAGAAGTGGTACCCGGCCATCGTTGGGTCCTCGTGCCCGTGCGAGGGCTGACACGCACGCAGACGCCCGAGTCCAAGGCACGTGCAGCCCGGCGTGAGCGGCAGCGGGCGAGGGGGAGGGGGCAGGCAATGTCGGCCTGCCGTTCTCCCTCGAGCGCGTCAGTTGATCCCGAGGCCGCACTCCTCACCTCGGTCCTCCGCCGCTCTCTGACAACGGCGGAGATGGATGCCCGGTGCCTCCGCCGAAAGAATGCCACGGCGCTCCGACTCACCATCGAGATGTCGGAGCGCGAGGCAACCAAGAAGGCGTCGGTGAAGGCGAAGGCGGCCCGCCATGCGAAGGAGCAGGACCGCCTGCTCCGTAGGCTGTCGGGCATGCGTTGCAGCTCAGACTCGGACCTGACGGATAGCTCCATTTCCAGCTCCGACGACGACGCGCCTCCACATGCCGGCGGCTACACGGAGGAGGGGCACAGCCGCGCCGACGACCGGAAGGCGAAGGGGCCGGCGAGGAAATAGTGATTTCCTTCGCCCTTCCTCGTTATGTTTATATTTTAACTATGTTTTAAGTTTGTAGTATGAATTTGCCGTTGAACTCTAATGAACCAGGCTTTTTTTGTCCAGCAATGCTAGTTGCTCTGATGAACTGTGTGTTGTTTACGTAGCGTTTGCATGGCTTGTATTGTTATGAGGGTTTGGATATAAGGGACGCGGGTGTGGAAGCCACCAAAATGAGGTGTGTCCGGTCAGTGCCCGCAGACCGGACGCGTCCGCGGGCGTTTGAGGGTCTGGATTTGCAACCTGCGGCTGTAGATGCTCTAATGTGAGACATGCCCTCATCTCGCGTCCAACACTGTAGCTCCAGTGGCGAGTTTCAAAGTAAAAACTGGGTGGGCCAGCGCAAAGGAGAGAACGAAAAAAATTCTCAAACATGGTAGCCATTAGTCAGTGCACAATAGAACTTGTGTGCGAGGACTGTGCCTTTGTGCTTGAAATGATTCGTGTAAACTGAAAAAGGGACGAGGTGTGTGCTTAGAGCATCTCCAGCCGTTGGCCCCTCAGGAGGCGCTAAAAATCGCCTTCTGGGGGTGCACCCGCGCAAAACGCGCGTTGGGGGCGTAATGCCGCCCAATCGCGGCACCTATGAGATTTTTTTGAACGGCGCAAACACGGCGAGTTCATGCATATTTCGGTGACTTCAAACCAAATTCAACCAAACACGGTGAGGTCATGCATATTTAAAGTATTTTAAAAAAAACACTACTAGGCCCGCCCGCCGTCTCGCTCTCCTCGCCGGCCGCCGCCCCTGCAGTTCTACATGCCGAGGAGGCTGTAGAACCGCGTGTAGTCGCCGTCGTCGTCGTCATCGTCGTCGTCGCCGCCTCCGTCGTGGCCGCCGTCCCTGCTGCAACCCTCCCCCGGTTGGCGCGGCGGGTTGGACGGTCCGGCGGCGTCCTCGTCGTCGTCGCTGTCGAGGATCACGACGCCGTGCTCGTCCTCGCGCCCACGCTTGCGGGCGGCGATCTTCTCCAGGGCCCGGGTCTGCCGGGTCATCTCCGTCCGGAGGTAGTCGTCGCGCGCCCACCGTAGGGCGTCCGCGTCGGAGAAACCACGCCGGGCTATCTCCTCATACTCCGGGAGGAGACTGGGCTCCGGCTTGGGCGCGACGAGGGCGAGGCGCCCGGAAGCGGGGGTGGAGTCGGTGATGCGGATACCGGAGCTGCGGGTGCGCCGGCTGACAGGCGTGTCCTGGGGCTCCGGCTTGACGGGGCGGAGGCAGGGAGAGCCGGTCAACCGACCGGACAAAGAGGAGGACGCCTCGGGGTCCATGCGCCTCGGCGTCCACGAGCTCCCACGGCGGTGAGAGAAGGACGGCGGGGAGGGGTACTCCAGCCTCGCGTGTTGCCGCCCTCGATGTACTCGAGGACGGCCTCCAGCGTGCGGCCGGGCACGCCCCACCATCGGCGCCGCCCCTCGGAGTTGAACCTGCCGGAGGGCACGACGCCGTTGGTGGCATCGAGCTGCTCGGCGTGACGGCGGCGGAAGTAGGGCTCTCAGAGCGGGCTGTCGGGGACGTAGCGCGGCCCCTCCCTCGCCGCCCGTGGCAGAGGGGCGCGAATACGCGCGATCTCCGCACGACGCGCCACCCCGGTGGGCGGTGGTGGCACCGGGACCCCGCCGGCGCTGATTCTCCACGCCCCGGGCACCCGCATGTCCGGCGGGACCGGGTACTCGGCCTTGTAGAGGAGCCGAGTTTTGTCTTCGTGAAGGTGGCGGCGGACGAAGCCGTTCGCCGCGGCGCCATCGCCTGGGAATCGTTCGGCCATTTCTACGAACTGGGACGGCGAGGGGAGAGGGGGGAAGGGGAGATAGGGCGCGTCGGCGGTGGAGACTCTATGCGTGCCACCGGCGTGCTGGGGTCGGCTTATATAGGCGGAGGCGGCGCGAGCACGCTGGCGGCCTCGTCTACGCCTGGCATGCGCGGGGACGCGCGTCGTCACGCCTTCACTGCGCCGGCCGTGAGGCATCAATGGCGGAGGCTGACCGGCGCGGCAGCGCGCAACAGTTTTGGCATTGATTCGCCGCGGGAAACGAGGCGATGAGGACAACGAAGCGGCGAGAAGCGAGACGAGTCGCTGGCAAGGAGGGCCCGCGGCTCTTTTGCGCCAAAACCGGTTCGCCCGGCGCCCCTGAGCGCCCTCCCAGCGCGTCGGGTTCGGATTGGTTCCGCCGGCACCAATTTCAACCTGAGCCAGCGAAAATTGGGCCCTTGAGGGCGCGACTGAGCCGATTTTTTTACGCCAATAGCTGAAAAGTCACCTGAGAGGCCTTATTGAGGATGCGGCTGGAGATGCTCTTAGGCTGCAGCCTGCAGAAAGTGAAAAAATCTGGGTGGGCAGTTCGGCACCAAGGAAGCTCCGCCCTGTGTAGCTCGCTGGAGTGGTTTGGGGAAGATTTTAGAGACCGGTTCAAACAGGTTTTATAATCTTCCATGTTTTTTGTATTGGTTTCTCTTTATTTTATCTTTTTCAAATACTTGTAAACTTATTCAAGACATGTTGTACTTTTTTCGTATAAGTGCGTAACATTTTTTATATATGTTTTTAACATTTTTTTCATATACATGCTGTACAGTCTCAAATACATGTTGAACTTTTATTGAATGCTACAAAACATTTCTTTTACATTACACGAACATTCTTCACATTGTACTGTTACAAAAATTCAACCATCAGAAACATATTTTTGAAATGCATGAAGATTTATTTTAAAATGGTATGAACATTTTTAGAATGGTATATTCGCAAAAAAACATTTTTAGAATGGTACCAAAAACAATTAAAGTATGTGAATATTGTTTGCATTGTATAAACATTTTCTAAACTAAACATATTTTTGAAATGGTATGAACATATTTTTAAAATGCATGAATATGACACGACCTTATCATTGAATGGTGCGAAGCATTTTCCTAAATTAAACTAAAAATATTTTTGCATTTATAAATAATTTTTAACATGCCATGGACAAATATTTCAAATACATGAACATTTTTTAATGCTATCAACATTCTCTAAAAGTTGCAGCAAAAAAAAATCTAAACTAGATGAACATTTATTTAAACGTGTGATGAACATTTTTTAAAATTTATGTAACACATTTTCAATTTAATAAATAGAAATAAAAGAAAAAAAAATTGAACGGGACAGGCGCTGGCTGGCCATTTATGAAACACCAGACGCCAGCAGTTCTTCCATCTCGCTGTGGGCGAGATAAAGAAGGGCACTGGTATACATCGCTTGACGCAATACGTATCGAGCGACCGCTCGCATTGGATAAAAATGATCAAATTGTTGAAACAAAATTGAGAGCTTGAATTTTTTATGTAAATTTCAAATTTTGATGAATTCAAACCACATTACTGGATTTAAAAAGTTCATAAATTTGCGAAAATGTTCACGAATTTAAGTAAAATCATTTTAAAAGTTCACAAATTAGAAAATTCTTCATGGATACTGAAAAATAATAATTTGAAAACTGTTCGTAAATTCGAAAATATTCATGAATTTTAAAATGTTTGAGAGCTTGAATTTTTATGTAAATTTTTAAAAAGACATGAATTAAAAACTATTCGTGTGTTAAAAAATAAAAAGGGAACACATAAAACAGACAAAAAATAAAAGGAAGCAAAAAATTTAAAACCAAAACAGAAACCGGAAAAACAAGAAAACATGGCAGAAAAAAAATAAAAATATATATACTTTTGGAACCTTCCCAAAAATGGGCGGAAGGTTCCAGAAGTTTCACCCCACTTTGAAAGCACGGAACGTAGTTGCCTTTCGCGGCCTCCAACCGTCGTTCCCCCTTATGCTCAAAAATTGTCGCAATGGTGTTGTTTTCTTGAGGCCTCGCATGCTAGCCAACCATCGGGGTGATATTGGCCGATGGCTTGGCTGCATCCATTTGAATTAGGTGTTTGTTGTAAACTTGTAATTACCTCCAAGTTCCCCCCTCCCCGCCTCTCTCAGATTTCCTTTGTCCCTTTGTTGTAACAATATCCCGGGGCCTGCCCTTATGTGAAATGCAAATTCATATGAGGAACACCCTCCCACCCCCCACCCCCCACCCCGAGAACTTTTACAAGGAAACTCTCTGTTACTATAACTTGATAAGATCCATACCAGCAAAAATGGTTTAGATATGGTATTCGAGATATTAAGTTTTTTTCGAAAAGGGGACTCCCCGGCCTCTGCATCAGAACAATGCATACGGCCACATTTATAAATAAAATAGGTTCAACAAGATCTTGAGATATTGTCAAGTGAGAAGCCATCAGCATGTCGCTACGTAGCGGGCATAGTTGTGCATCCTTCATGAGTTAAGATTGGGGGAAAATATTTCTCTACAAACTTTAGGCCTTTGACAAACCTTCTACAAGAGGACTAGGACATTCGCTCCTCCCTTAATAAAAGTCTACTTTCACAATTCGGACATTGCAGACTTTATCACCGAAAAATAATCCATAATTTGGTCTACCTGTGATGTAGTTCCTTCGTTGAGACATTGCCTCTTAATTATTGTTAGACATCTTCATCCCCCCCCCCCTCCCCTCCTCACCCTGCCCCAGCCTTTTTTTTTGCAGGCAAATCAGAGAGCTTTTACTCAACAAAGGAGTTGTCCCGGCAGCCAGCGAGAAGGCTGCTTACCAAGAAACTAGGAGTCTCGTCAAGCCAACAGTCAGTCACATTCAAAGTGCATGCACATTTTGCACAGAGATGCACCGGCAAGTTTGCTGACCTGATTACATGTTGAATCTCATCCTACCCCAGCCATTCCCATATGTCCGAGCGGACAGCGCGGACCCCCCATACGCAGCTCATTAGTCGCGAGCAAACATTACGAAGGGCCCGGACACCAATTCATAAGTAAACTATACCTTTTTTACATGCTTCATTTACATATCATAACAATCTTAATATAGGTCACGTACATTCGACCCGGCAAAACCAAAAAGACAACAACGAATCATACCAGCGCAATCACCCTGGATACGTCATCAAACTCTAGATCTAACACCCCCACATGACTAAGACGTCGGAGAAGAAAAACAAGCCTGCCATCCACAAACACGATCCACCATCTTTCAGATGTCGTCGATACAGACCACAATCTGTATCCTCTCCTGGACTACTTCCCAAGCTCTACACCGATGTTGGAGCAAACATCATCGCAGCAGCAAAGCTTGAGGACACAGGTCCACCACGAGGATGTTGCCGCCCCCGCACCATCATTACTTAAACAGACTGGCTTCCTAATTCATCCCCAACCATAGAACCAATTGTCTTAGAGTAGGATTTGAAGAAACTTTATTCAACGTCGCCATCGCCACCGTCTAAACAAAGACAATGAACAAACTAATAAAAACCTAAACTAAATTGCGAGAGCCTAAAAACGGTCCACACGCGT
>NC_041384.1:714219895-714256258 GCF_002162155.2 Triticum dicoccoides
AGTAGGGGAGCCGCCGGAGGCGAGATCGCATTTTCTTTCTTCATGAGGAAGAAAGCGCGTCAAACTGTCATTAACTTCTTACTTTTTTTTTCTAGAATACGCAAAATCTTTGTGTATCATATACTCCCTCCGTTCCAAATTACTCGTCGTAGAAATGGACGTATCTAGATGAGTAATTTGGAACGGAGGGGGTATTAGAGAAGAGGGGCAAGAGAGGCCCGGCCACATTGTGGATGTCCGTACACATGACCCACAACCATCCATGATTACACTTGCCTCAAAAAAAAATCCACGACTACACTCATAGACTTACGTTACTACATTCCACTGCGTCCGCAGACTAGCCAATTTACTCCCATCGTTTTGGAAGATTTGGAAGCACCGGAACGATGCAAGTCTTCATTAACTTCTTACTGCACCTACAGTCCTCGAACTCGCTGGTTATTCGTGAGTAATACAGTCCATATACGGTCCTGAGTGGGTACCTATATGTAACACAGCTATCCTTCATACAAGGATCTGGCTATTGTTCAAACATGAGACCTCTTGTCTGGCCTGAGACAAAGATGGCCAAGCTAGCCACTGCGCCAGACTCTGGTCAACGTGCAGTGTAGAGATAGAAATGATACCAGACACAGTTATAGTAAGAGACGATACCGTACACGCAGCAACACCACCAATCCAGCTATCACATCCACCATACATAGAACCGATTGCACAGTTTTCTTACGTTTCCTCTCTACTAGGGATCAACTCAACTAAACTAAGCAACATCTTCACCGTGCCAGCGATACCAGCCTATACAATTCTTCAAGTCGGACTCATCGCGATACCAAATTCGTCCACCGGATTTGAAGCCACAGGGCGATGCGCTTAGCTGTCACCCGCCCTAAACAGGGTCAGCAGGGCCAGGAACAGATTGATGACGTCAAGGTAGAGCGAGACGGCGGCCCAGACATACTCGTCATACGTGTAACGCTTGATGATGTTGTCCGTGTCATACACAATGTAGCCACTGAAGATGAGTGCCGCCAGCGCGCCATAGATCATATGAGACAGCTTGCCCATCGGGAAGAGGATCTGCATATTTAAAGAAGCCTTGATCAGTACTTATTGTAGAGTAATAGAGAAGACTGATAAATGGACGAATTTGAAGGGAATTAATGCGAGCCGCATAGGCATGGATCTGACCTGAATGAACCCAAAGACGAGCAACATGATGAGAGAAGCAAACAGGAAAGGACCAAGGAAGCTGAAGTCCTGGCCCCTCTTTGCGGCCCAGAAAGTGTAAGCAGTGAGGCTGAAGACAACCACTGTTGTAAGAATCGCGGCCTCCAGAATGACCTTGCCTGTGAACAGGGCAGACCATTTTAGTTGTTTCTTTATTAAAAAAAACATCAGCATGACAAAGAACAACACACACACACACACACACATCACTAAATGAACTAATTGCTTTCTTATCATCTCAAACAGCTCTTTACAAAAGAACCTTCCATGTAAATCTGACAAAACAATAAAAGCATGTGCATGCTAAAATCTGAAGTAAATGGCCACATTGAAGAAGCAAACTATCAGCAACCTTGTGCGATGTGGTACAAGCTAGAATGAACCTCAGAATTGGTACAACCCCAAACACAAATGGATGACAGAAAAACAGAGTGCCTGACAACATAACTTTGTCTAAATCGAAAGATTATGTATTTTCAATCAAATCACTTTCCAATGAGATTAACCGCACATGCATTGAGTACCTTTATATAAGATAACCTATGAAGCATCTATTGTCTTGTCACCATATCATGTGAAAATCCCTTTTACTTCGATAAAAGTTTAAGCTAGTGGTGCAATCTAAACCACATCCTTGCCAGAGACATGTCAACTTGAGAAGGATGGCTGGCTTATTTTGACCAAACGACCCTTCAGATCAAATTGATACTATCAAAACACTATGTATCTTACAACAGATATGGCTGGAAGAAACAGTAAATACATATGCAAGATCCAACCAATGTTCTATGAAAAGCGAAGGTTACTGTTTGCTAATTTCTGAGTTCAAAAAGTAAAAGCTGAAAATAGCAGGTCTTCTCAAAAAGTAATCCTACTGGCTTGCAATATTACAAATGCTTAACTCAGAAAAGCATATCATAAACGGTGACCAACAGCTACAAATTGACCCTCGACAGACTGGGAAAATGCATCAACTATAGTCACATGGACTGCCTGGCAGTGTCTACCATTTGCATGGCCATGGCAAATTGACGGATGCCTTAGAATTAGTACAACCCCAAAATGGAGTGGTATGAACGCTGACGCAAACACAAATGGATGACAGGTAAGAGTGCCTGACAACATAACTTCATCTAAATCAAGAGATTATGTATTTCCAATCACTTTAATCCTATGAGATTTAATCAGCACATGCATGGAGTGCCCTTAAATAACCTATTAAGCATCTATTGTCTTGTCACCACACTAGTCTGATATATCATGTGAAAATCCCTTTTATTTTGATACAAGTTTAAGCTAGTCACGCAACCTAAAGCACATCCTTGCCAAAACCGTGCCAACTTTAGCAGGTTGGCTGGCATATTATTGGACCAAACGGCCCTTCAGATCAAACTGATACTATCACAAAACTATGTATCTTACAACAGATAGTGGCCGGAAGAAACAGTAAATAAATATGCAAGATCCAACCAATGTTCTATGAAAATCGAAGGTTAGTGTTTGCTAATTTCTGAGTTCAAAAAGTAACAGCTGAAAATAGCAAATCAAGGTCTTCTCAAAAAGTAATCCTACCAGCTGGCAATATTACAAATGCTCAACTCAGACACGCATATCTCGATCATAAATTGTGACCAACAGCTAAAACTTGGGCCTCAACACAGACCAGGAAAATGCTTCAACTACAGTCACATGGGCTTCCTGGCAGTGTCTACCATTTGCATGGCCATGGCAAACTGGCAGCACATGTATCTGAACCCATGAAGCATCTATTGTCTTGTCACCAGTAGTATGATATATCATGTGAAAATCCCTTTCATTTTGATACAAGTTTAAGCTAGTCACGCAACCTAAAGCACATCCTTGCCAAAACCATGCCAACTTTAGCAGGTTGGCTGGCGTATTATTGGACCAAACGGCCCTTCAGATCAAACTGATTTTATCACAACACTATGTATCTTACAACAAATAGTGGCCGGAAGAAACAGTAAACAAATATGCAAGATCCAACCAATGTTCTATGAAAAAAAGCCAAGGTTAGTGTTTGCTAATTTCTGAGTTCAAAAAGTAACAGCTGAAAATAGCAAATCAAGGTCTTCTCAAAAAGTAAGCCTACCAGCTGGCAATATTACAAATGCTTGACTCAGACACGCATATCTCGATCATAAATGGTGACCAACAGCTAAAACTTGGGCCTCAACACAGACCAGGAAAATGCTTCCACGGCAAATTGGCAGCACATGTATCTGAACCCATGAAGCATCTATTGTCTTGTCACCAGTAGTATGATATATCATGTGAAAATCCATTTTATTTCGATAAAAGTTTAAGCTAGTCGTGCAGCCTAAACCACATCCTTGCCAAAACCATGCCAACATGGGCAGGTCGGCTGGCATATTATTGGACCAAACAGCCCTTCAGATCAAATTGATACTATCACATCACTATGTATCTTACAACAAACAGTGGCAGGAAGAAAAAGTAGATAAATATGTAAGATCCAACCAATGTTCTATGAAAAGCAAAGCTTACTGCTATTTGCTAAATTTCTGAGTTTAAAAACTAACAGCTGAGAAAAGCAAATCAAGGTCTTCTCAGAAAGCAATCCTACGAGCTGGTAATATTGCAGATGCTTAATTCAGACAGGCATATCATATAAGGTGACTAACAGCTACAACTTGGACCTCAACACAGACTAGTAAAATGCATCAACGATAGTCACATGGGCTGCCTGAGTGTGTACCATTTGCATGGCCATGACAAATTGGCGGCACATGTATTTCTGAACCCAGTTCGCACGCAAACAAAATGCTTCACAACAATAGCTAGTAGGAAACTATCCAATTGCCGTACATAGTAGTGACTAACAAGCTAATAGTGGGAAAATATCTACTAATCGTATGTCATGACCAATGAATTAACACAACTAATGAGAGGGGCGTTAGAGGGTGCTGATTTACATAAGCAGCAGAGCAGAGTGACACGAGAACAAGCTAGGAGCAGAGTACATGGTGAGAAGACAATTACCGCTAGTAAAGGCACATGTCATTCCCACAGCGAAGCTGATAGCCACTGTGAAGACGCCAAGCAGCAGCAGGTTGACTGGGTGCTTCTGGCGGTAGAAGTACAACGGGCACAGCACTGCGTACAAAAATTAACAAGCATTTTAATTAGTAACGGATTATATACCACAAATTCACAAAGCAACCACGTCTCATTCTAGTAAAGCAAAATTAAGAGTAGTACATGGGGCGTTCATGCAAAATTCAGGAGTTGTAACTTGTAAGTACAACACATCCATTGCTTTGCGGGGACGCGACGGCATCTCAAAGGTAATAATAGTACAGAGCAGAGCATCTCAAAGGTAATGGAGTACAGAGCAGAGCACGCAAAGGGAAAGCTAGTCCTGTCCACTCACCAAGACCCTCATGACTAAATCGCACGCATACAGCTATCGTTGTCCGGTCTAAATTCGTGCGAATTAAGCACTGATTTCTAAACGGAAATGCAATAATAAGAAGAAGGGAATATATTCGAGACGCTCGCGGTCGCGGAAACCCTGCCGACAATCGGATCGGGCCGAAACCCCCCCAAGGACAAATTCGTAACGGAACAGACGGAGGAGTGCTGGTTCGAGGCCTCACCGATGAAGGGGAAGATGATGAGGAAGATGTAGAGCCCGAGGCCGGCGCTGGAGGAGACGAAGAAGTGCGGGATGGCGCGGACCTTGACGACGACGGCGGCGACGACGGCGGTGAGGAGGAGCTGCAGGGAGAGGATGACGTAGATCTTCCGGATGAGCGCCCAGCGCAGCTCGGGGCTCTCCGTCATCCCGGGGTACAGCCCCCGCGTCGGCGCCGCGGTGCCGGTGCCGCCGGAGGTCCCCGCCTCGATGTCGACGCCCTTCTGGTACCCCATCATCTCGCCCCGCCCGTCGGTGCGGTGACCGGGGAAGGGAAGCGGCCTCCGGAGGTAGGGTTTTCGTGGGTGTGGCGGAACGAAGGCGGAAGGGGAGGGAGGGAGGGGAGGAGCAAAGCGAACGGGAACTTGGGGACGAGAAGACTCTGGTGCTCAACCAACCGGTGGACCTGCTGGGCCCCCTAGTCAGACAGATGCAGGGGGGCGCCGTGGGAATGTTTCCTGGATCTTTCTTACTTCCTCTGTTCACTTTTATAAGACTTTGAAGACATTTCAGACAATGTGCAAAACAGTTCATTTTAAGTTGTCTGAAACGACTTACAAAAGTGAATGGAGGGAGTAGAAAAAAAATGCGGTTCCGCATACAGGCGGGACCCACACATCTTGTGTGGCTGTGGAGACGGACGTGGTTTTTTCTCGAGCGGTTTCGAATTTTGGATTGGTGGGGAGGGGCGTTGGGGCCCGGTAGGCGGCGAGACGATGATAGACGAGATGGCGTGGAGCGAACCCAGCGGGAGAGACGCGCTTGATTGAGTCGTCGCGCATGAGCAAGGTCGACTGTGGGCCAAGGCGCGTATAGGGGACTAATGTTTTTCTTTTGGATCTTTTTAGGAGTTTCTTTTCACATGGGATCTATAGATAAAAAAGGAAAAACTCTGCCAGTTTTATCCAATATCACTATGACTATAACTATCTAGCCAAACATCTTACAATATCACTATGACTATCTAGCCAAACATGGCGACAACATGAAGGGCATGTTTGGATGCTCACATGGATTTTGGCCCCTTGCACAAGTGGCCTCGGTGTAATCTGGTTGAAGTAATGCGGGCTCGGGGTCATGTTCTGCAACCCGTTTGACTGCCCACATTTCAATTTTTCAAAGGGAACACTAACCCTTCGACTTGGCTTCCATGTTTGAAAGCCCTGTCGAGCTAGCATGCTAGCTTTGTCTTCCAAATTTGGTCAAGACAAGCATATAGCAAGGGAGCAAACAGTAAATATGCTGTTCTTCTCAAAATTCCATGTCGAGAAGTGAGGAATCCTTTTTGTGCATACTGGGATCCACATGACTAAATCTGCATCATTATGCGGGAGTGTATTGCTACTTCCATGCTTGGAAGTTGTTGAACCCCGGAGAAAAGGGTGATATAGCTAGCAGAAAGTTTTTCCCTCGTTTGAGGATCAAGGTTTTCCAGCGAGTAGGAGTGCTTGGATTGCAATCACTGATCAGTACATGCGCACAGTTAGAGTAGTTCTTGGTTTCCGACAATACTATTGAGCAGTGGCGGAGCGTGAAGCAAAAATGAGGGGGGGCCAACTGGTTCAGATTTATGAAAAAAAAATTAGCAAGTAACACCAAGAAAGTGCAAGTTCATGTATGTATCAGGTTAGAATCATTGGAGAATATATATAGCAGTCTAAGAGCACCCAAGCATATTTAGGCATTTAGCAACCTCCTAACCATTTAGCAAAAGACGAATCAAACATGGATAGTTAGACAACATGGAGTACGTGATTCATTCAAGATTTGCTCTCCTCTTCTTCCGATCTTTAAAATCAGCAATTATATCTTCAAAGTTGAATTTTTTTGCAAGTTCCCGTTCAACCTGTATAAGCAAGCTATTGGCGAGGTACTCATCTTCCATTGTGTTGCGCAGCCTTGTCTTGATAATCTTCAAGCTAGAGAATGCACGCTCAGCACTAGCAGTGGAAACCGGAAGAGTGATAAGCAAACGAATCAACCTATCAACCATGTTATAGATCCTATACCGTCGTGTCACAAAAAGGCATCTACAAAGTGCAATCAAAGTTGTTGGCTTCTTTAGATCTTCATTATTAGAAGCATCTGAAGCAAAATGGTTCAATTGACGCTCCAATGCAATTAGCTCTTGATGTGTAAAATCTGCCGGATAGAACTTCTCGACCATTTTGCATATGTCTTTAGCATTGAAACATGCAAACCCATTTTTTGGTATTAGAGTTACACTAACAGATAAAAGACCCATCACTTTTTCGTTGAATTTCAAATTTAACTCATTCAATTGGCTGTCCAACGTTGCTCGAAATATCTCCACTCAGAAATAATGCTCTTTAGTAAAATTATCAGCTTGACGACGAGCACGACCCCCACGTAAAATATATGGCTCATCCATCAGGAATCTCAATGCCATGATCCATGCAAAACTCAACAACAGTAGTAAAAAATTCATCCCAACCATTATCTGATCTCAGTTTTTCTAGAAGGGCCTTTGTGGATGAAACTAAACGAAT
The DNA here is from genome assembly GCF_002162155.2 of Triticum dicoccoides. Lineage (NCBI taxonomy): Eukaryota > Viridiplantae > Streptophyta > Magnoliopsida > Poales > Poaceae > Triticum > Triticum dicoccoides. Next base: position 714,227,315 of record NC_041384.1, read on the forward strand.
AGCATTCACTATATCCTGTCTTTTCTTTTGCAAAGCTTTCCCAAGCTCTTCACTGATCTCCAATATCTCTCTCATCATACATAGGCCAAACACAAACTCAAAATCGATCAAGTAGTTGTAAGCAGTATCTGCATCAGCTCGGTGTGTACCAGCAGAAGCATCAGAAGCTATAGTTTGTAGAGTAGAACTTACTACGTTGAACATATCCATAAGGCTAGATATAGAACCCAAGTGTGACCCCCATCGAGTGTCTCCTGGACGCTTTAATGCTTTGATCTGATTCCCCCCTTTGCTTGTCTCAATCTGATCAATTGCAAGTAGACGTGCAATCTCAACAACTTGGGCATCATGTAGCTCATCATGTCGCTTTGACGATGAGTCAACAATGTTTATGATGTAGAGAAGTTTCTGGAAAAATTGGCTAATAGGAACAACATCTCTTGCTGCAGCAACAAGGGCAAGTTGCAAGCGATGTGCATAGCAGTGTACATAATAAGCATACGGACAATCTTTGAGGAAAAGTGCTTGTAATCCATTGAACTCACCCTTCATGTTGCTAGCCCCATCGTATCCTTGGCCACGCAAATTTTGAACATCAAAGCCATTATTGGACAATAAAGCAGACAACTCTTCCTTTAATGTTAGTGCTTTGGAGTTCTTTACATGTATCAGATCAAAGAAGCGTTCTTGTAACAAACCTTCTTTATCGGGGAATCTGAACACTACTGCCATTTGCTCTCTTTTAGAAGCATCACATGTTTCATCCACTAGAATAGAGAATTTTGAATCACCAATCTCTTGGCGGATATACTGCCTAACCTTCAGTGCATAAATACTCAATATCTCCTGTTGAATTTGATGGGATGTGTATTTGCTACACCTAGGAGAATTCTCTAAAACTACAGCTGCGATTTCGGGATTGAATTCTGTGAGAAGCTTTATCAATTCAATGAAGTTCCCTCGATTTCTTGACTCGGGTGTCTCATCATGGCCTCTGAAAGCACAAGACTGGAAGGTGAGCCACTTCACAACTGCAATTGATGTTCTTAACCGCAAAGTATCTCTCTCTTTCTCCTTGTTGTCTTGAACCTTCATACGTTTACTATGTGGGTTGGTTGATCCAAGATAGCATGACAATCTCTCACTGTATTGTTGTGGTGTGAACAAGGACTAAATCCAACATGAGCCAAGAATGCACACCTTTCTCCATTTTTAACTTTTTTCCAATGGTCAAAGCCATGAGCAGAAAACACATCAAAACCACTTCGTTTCTTGATGTTTTTGTTGCCTAGGAAGCAGTAAAAACAATAAGCACGATGGCTGCTAGTAGAATATTCTAACCATGATGGAAAATCCTTGAACCAACTGAATTGGAAACGCCGTTGATGCCCAGGTTTTCCAGAAGGTTTGTACTCATTCAGTTTTGGCTGCATAGGACCTAGTTGCATGTATGCTCTTCGCACTTCATCTCTCACATTAGGTGGATATTGCCAAATTTGTGGTCGCAATGCAGGATCTCTCTGCAAGAACTCGACACCTCAAAATATGATAGGCTCATTTGTTTGTCGTTCGTCATTTTCACTCAGCTGTTCTGCTTCTTCATTTTCAGTTTGATGTTGTTCTTCATTCTCAGTATGATACTCGTGTTCAAGCAATGCCAATGGTAGAGATTCAAGAGGCAAAAGACCTTCAACTTCAACAGATGTGTCATCTCTTTTTCTTTTGAAAAATGAATGCATAGTTGTTGCTCTGTTTCTCCCCATTGCTACCTAAATTGGAATTTGCAAACAAATTTTCATCAGCTGAAAAATCATAATTCCACATTTGTTCTTTAACTGGAACTAATCTACTTACTCTAGCAATCTAAAATCAAGAATTTAAGATGGTCTCCAATTAACTTAGCAAGATAGAATTGCAAAAATTAAGATCCACACATAACATACCCTGTTAGGCTGCAGATCCCCCACAAATTTGGCAACCCCCACGAATTTGTTGCTATAGATTGCAGATCGACTTGCACTGCTGGAATTCAGAAAGGATTTAGGAGAAAACAGTGAGCATACACAATAAGTAGATGGGGATTTAGGGATTGGATTGGGAGGGGACTCACGTAGTTTATCAGGGAGCCGGGGAAGTAGGGGACTAGTGGAGATGGGAGGATCCAAGGAGGAAGAAGACCTAGCCAGTCAGGGGAGGAGGCGAGGAGCAGTAGCGGTAGAAGTCACCATGTCCCATGGGGGCGACCGGAGGAGCAGTGCGGAGGAGGCGAGGAGCAGTGGAGTGCGGAGAGGGGACAGGCGAACAAAACAGGGATGGGGCAGCTGCTCCCACGTGACGCACTCACGAACGTTCAGGTAGCGCTCGGTGCCTGGGCCTCTCAGTTTCTCCTGCTACTGGGCCACGAGATGGGCTGTGAGTCCTATAAAAAAATATTTGGGCTTTTGGAAGGGGTGGCCACAGCCCGGAATTGTCCCCACAACGCTCCGCCAGTGCTATTGAGGTTGTTAGTCCAACTAGTCTTGGTAGTTATAAGGATTAACATATAGTGTGGTTGAAATTGATGAATGCAAGCAAATTAAATTACTGAATCAGATTGTAAACAATAAAAAGGAGTTTGATCGAGGTAGAAAGCAATAAGGGGTGAATGGAACGGGAGGATAGACGTAGTGAACGAATTACAACTGTGTATCAATTAAATTACTGTTTTTATGATTACAATTATACATGACACAAATGATTATAAATATTCTAAATTCTGTCAATTGCCTAGCAGTATTTTGTGAACCACACAGTTGCTATGCTTTTGAGAGAGATGCCATGAGTGAACCTATGCCCCCAAGGTCTATTTTTCATCAATACAAAAAGTCTCCACATATGCTCTTTTCATTTGCTCTTTTACTTTCTATCGCTTTGCATATCAATATATGCTTTCAGTCTTGTGACTAGCAAGAACAAGGGGAGTGATTACCCCCTTTGCCTTTGTTGGGTGCAAGTAGTTTTGTTTTGTTTGTGTGGAGCTGTCGTTAAAGTTGTTAGTGTGGTACCTCCCACTGGTTCGATAAATCTATGTTCTTAACCGAGGAAAAAATTATCTGCTACTGTACTACTTCACCCTTCCTCTTCGGGGAAATCCAACAACTCCATCGTGAGCAGCACGCAGACGGACTTGATCCGGCGGGAATCCACTGCGTCTGCACAAATGGCACTTGGATCTGCCTGGAGCTGCATGACCGCCACCTTGTCGGACACAGTGCGATCCGTTGGCGCCCACCCCAGGGGTGGTGACGCAACCCTTTTTGTTGGGTAACGTAGCAATAATTCAAAATTTTCCTACGTGTCACCAAGATCAATCTATGGAGTCATCTATCAATGAGGGAGGAGTGGATCTACATACCCTTGTAGATCGCGCGCGGAAGCGTTCAAGAGAACGGGGTTGAAGGAGTCGTACTCGTCGTGATCCAAATCACCGATGATCCTAGCGCCGAACGGACGGCACCTCCGCGTTCAACACACGTACGGAGCAGCGACGTCTCCTCCTTCTTGATCCAGCAAGGGGGGAAGGAGAGGTTGATGGAGATCCAGCAGCACGACGACGTGGTGGTGGAAGTAGCGGGATTCCAACAGGGCTTCGCCAAGCGCTGCGGGAGGAGGGAGATGTGTCATGGAGGGAGAGGGAGGCGCCAGGGCTTAGGTTGGGCTGCCCTCCCTTCCCCCCACTATATATAGGGCCAAGGGAGAGGGGGGGCAGCCTTGGCCCTTCCTCCAAGGAAGAGTGCGGCCAGGGAGGAGTCCATCCTCCCCAAGGCACCTAGGAGGTGCCTTCCCCCTTTAGGACTCTTCCTTTCCCTCATCTCTTGGCGCATGGGCCTCTTGGGGCTGGTGCCCTTGGCCCATATAGGCCAAGGCGCACACCCCTACAGCCCATGTGGGCCCCCGAGGCAGGTGGACCCCCTTGGTGGACCCCCGGACCCCTTTCGGCACTCCCGGTACAATACCGATAATGCGCGAAACTTTTCCGGCGACCAAAACAAGATTTCCCATATATAAATCTTTACCTCCGGACCATTCTGGAACTCCTCGTGACGTCCGGGGTCTCATCGGGACTCCGAACAACTTTCGGGTTACCGCATACTAATATCTCTATAACCCTAGCGTCACCGAACCTTAAGTGTGTAGACCCTACGGGTTCGGGAGACACGTAGACATGACCGAGACGACTCTCCGGCCAATAACCAACATCGGGATCTGGATACCCATGTTGTCTCCCACATGTTCCACGATGATCTCATCGGATGAACCACGATGTCAAGGACTTGATCAATCCCGTATACAATTCCCTTTGTCTAGCGGTACGATACTTGCCCGAGATTCGATCGTCGGTATCCCGATACCTTGTTCAATCTCGTTACCGGCAAGTCTCTTTACTCGTTTCGTAACACATCATCCCGTGATCAACTCCTTGATCATATTGTGCACATTATGATGATGTCCTACCGAGTGGGCCCAGAGATACCTCTCCGTTTACACGGAGTGACAAATCCCAGTCTCGATTCGTGCCAACCCAACAGACACTTTCGGAGATACCTGTAGTGTACCTTTATAGCCACCCAGTTACATTGTGACGTTTGGCACACCCAAAGCACTCCTACAGTATCCGGGAGTTGCACAATCTCATGGTCTAAGGAAATGATACTTGACATTAGAAAAGCTTTAGCATACGAACTACATGATCTTGTGCTAGGCTTAGGATTGGGTCTTTGTCCATCACATCATTCTCCTAATGATGTGATCCCGTTATCAATGACATCCAATGTCCATGGTCAGGAAACCGTAACCATCTATTGATCAACGAGCTAGTCAACTAGAGGCTTACTAGGGACATGGTGTTGTCTATGTATCCACACATGTATCTGAGTTTCCTATCAATACAATTCTAGCATGGATAATAAACGATTATCATGAACAAGGAAATATAATAATAACTAATTTATTATTGCCTCTAGGGCATATTTCCAACAGTCTCCCACTTGCACTAGAGTCAATAATCCAGTTCACACCGATATGTGATTAACACTCAAGGTCACATCCCCATGTGACTAACACCCAAAGAGTTTACTAGAGTCAATAATCTAGTTCACATTACCATGTGATTAACACTCGATGAGTTCTGGGTTTGAACATGTTATGCTTGTGAGAGATGTTATAGTCAACGGGTCTGAATCTTTCAGATCCGTATGTACTTCGCAAATCTCTATGTCATCTTGTAGATGCAGCTACTACGCTATATTTGGAGCCATTTCAAATAATTGTTCTACTTGGAGCTATTCTAAATTGTTGCTCCATTATACGTATCCGGTATCTCTACTCAGAGCTATCCGGATAGGTGTTAAGCTTGCATCGACGTAACTCTTTACGTCGAACTCTTTATCACCTCCATAACCGAGAAACATATCCTTATTCCTCTAAGGATAATTTAGACCGCTATCTGGTGATCTACTCCTAGATTACCTTTGTACCCTCTTGCCAGATATGTGGCAAGGCACACATCAGGTGCGGTACTCAGCATGGCATACTGTATAGAGCCTATGACAAAAGCATAGGGGACGACCTTCGTCCTTCCTCTTTCTTCTGCCATGGTCGAGCTTTAAGTCTTAACTTCATACCTTACAACTCAGGCAAGAACTCCTTCTTTGACTGGTCCATCTTGAACACCTTCAAGATCATGTCAAGGTATGTGCTCATTTGAAAGTACCATTAAGCGTTTTGATCTATCCTTATAGATCTTGATGCTCAATGTTCAAGTAGCTTAATCCAGGCTTTCCATTAAAAACACTTTCCAAATAACCCTATATGCTTTCCAGAAATTCTACGTCATTTCTGATCAACAATATGTCAACATATATTTATCAGAAATTCTATAGTGCTCCCACTCACTTCTTTGGAAATACAAGTTTCTCATGAACTTTGTATACACCCAAAACTTTGATCATCTTATCAAAGCATACATTCCAACTCCGAGATGCTTACTCCAGTCCTTAGAAGGATTGCTGGAGCTTTGCATACTTATTAGCATCTTTCAGGATTGACAAAACCTTCCGGTTGTATCACATACAACCTTTCCTCAAGAAAGTCGTCGAGAAAACAATGTTTTGACATCCTATCTGCAAGATTTCATAAATAATGCAGTAATCGCCAATATAATTCCAACAGACTCTTAGCATCGCTACGAGTGAGAAAGTCTCATCGCAGTCAACTCCTTGAACTTGTCGGAAAACATCTTAACGACAAGTCGAGCTTTCTTAATGGTGATACTTACCATCATTGTCCGTCTTCCTTTTAAAATCCATATGTACCTAACAGCCTTACGACCATCAAGTAGTTCTTCCAAAGTCTACACTTTATTTTCATACATGGATCCTATCTCGGATTTTATGGCCTCGAGCCATTTATCGGAATCCGGGCCCACCATCGCTTCTCCATAGCTCGTAGGTTCATTGTTGTCTAGCAACATGACTTCCAAGACAGGATTACGTACCACTCTGAACTAGTATGCATCCTTGTCATCCCACGAGGTTTGATAGTGACTTTCTGAAGTTTCATGATCACTATCATAAGCTTCCACTTCAATTGGTGTAGGTGCCACAGGAACAACTCCCTGTGCTCTGCCACACACTAGTTAAAGAGACGGTTCAATAACCTCATCAAGTCTCCACCATCCTCCCACTCAATTATTTCGAGAGAAACTTTTCCTCGAGAAAGGACCCGATTCTAGAAACAATCCCTTATTGCTTTCAGATCTGAGACAGGAGGTATACCCAACTGTTTTGGGTGTCCTATGAAGATGCATTTATCCGCTTTGGGTTCGAGCTTATCAGCCTGAAACTTTTTCACATAAGCGTCGCAGCCCCAAACTTCTAAGAAATGACAGCTTAGGTTTCTCTAAACCATAGTTCATACGGTGTCATCTCATCGGAATTACGTGGTGCCCTATTTAAAGTGAATGTGGTTGTCTCTAATGCCTAACCCATAAACTATCGTGGTAATTCGACAAGAGACATCATGGTATGCATCATATCCAATAGGGTGCAGTTATGATGTTCGGACACACCATCACACTATGGTGTTCCAGGCTGTATTAGTTGTGAAACAATTTCCACAATGTCTTAATTCTGTGCCAAACTCGTAATTCAGATATTCATCTCTATGATCATATCATAGATATTTTATCCTCTTGTCACGACGATCTTTCAACTTCACCCTGAAATTACTTGAACCTTTCAATAATTCAGACTCATGATTCATCAAGTAAATATACTCAACATCTACTCAAATCATCTGTGAAGCAAGAACATAACGATATCCACTACATGCCTCAGCACTCATTGGACTGCACACATCAAAATGTATTACTTCCAACAAGTTGCTTTCTAGTTCCATTTTACTGAAAACGAGGCTTTCAGTCATCTTGCCCATGTGGTATGATTTGCATGTCTCAAGTGATTCAAAATCAAGTGAGTCCAAACGGTCCATTTGCATGGAGTTTCTTCATGCATATACACCAATAGACATGGTTCGCATGTCTCAAGCTTTTCAAAAAATGAGTGAGCCCAAAGATCCATCAACATGGAGCTTCTTCATGCGTTTTATACCGATATGACTTACGTGGCAGTGCCACAAGTAGGTGGTACTATCATTACTATCTTATATCTTTTGGTATGAACATGTGTATCACTATGATCGAGATTCAATAAACCATTCATTTTAGGTGCAAGACCATTGAAGGTATTATTCAAATAAACAGAGTAACCATTATTCTCCTTAAATGAATAACCGTATTGCGATAGACATAATCCAATCATGTCTATGCTCAACGCAAACACCAATCTCGATGGTAGAGGGAGCGTACGATATTTGATCAACCTTGGAAATACTTCCAACACATATCGTCATCTCACCTTTTAGCTAGCCTCCGTTTATTCCGTAGCTTTTATTTCGAGTTACTAACACTTAGTAACCGAACCGGTATCTTATACCCTGGTGCTACTAGGAGTACTACTAAAGTACACATTAACACAATGTATATCTAATATACTTCTACCGACCTTGCCAGCCTTCTCATCTACCAAGTATCTAGGGTAATTCTGCTCCAGTGGCTGTTCCCCTTATTACAGAAGCACTTAGTCTCGGGTTTGGGTTCAACTTTGGGTTTCTTCATTAGAGCAGCAGCTGATTTGCCGTTTCATGAAGCATCCCTTTTTGCCCTTGCCCTTCTTGAAACTAGTGGTTTCACCAACCATCAACAATTGATGCTCCTTCTTGATTTCTACTTTTGTAGTGTCAAACATCGCGAATATCTCAAGGATCATCATATATGTCCCTGATATATTATAGTTCATCACGAAGCTCAAGCAGCTTGGTGGTAATGACTTCGGAGAACCATCACTATTTCATCTGGAAGATCAACTCCCACTCGATTCAAGCGATTGTTGTACTCAGACAATCTGAGCACAAGTTCAACAATTGAGCTTTTCTCCCTTAGTTTGCAGGCTAAGAAAATCGTCGGAGGTCTTATACCTCTTGACGTGGGCACGAGCCTGAAATCCCAATTTCAGCCCTCGAAACATCTCATATGTTTCGCGACGTTTCAAAACGTCTTCGGTGCCTCAACTCTAAGCCGTTTAACTGAACTATCATGTAGTTATCAAAATGTGTATGTCAGATGTTCGCAACATCCATAGACAACGTTCGAGGTTCAACACACTGAGTGGTGCATTAAGGACATAAGCCTTCTATGAAGCAATGGGGACAAACCTCAGTTTACGGACCTAGTCCGCATAATTACTACTATCAACTTTCAACTAAATTTTCTCTAGGAACAAGAACAGAAGCGCGAGCTACGACATAATTTGCGAAGACCTTTTGACTATGTTCAGGATAATTAAGTTCATCTTGTGAACTCCCACTCAGATAGACATCCCTCTAGTCATCTAAGTGATTACATGATCCGAGTCAACTAGGCCGTGTCCGATCATCACGTGAGACGGACTAGTCATCATCGGTGAACATCTTCATGTTGATCGTATCTACCATACGACTCATGCTCGACCTTTCGGTCTCTTGTGTTCCGAGGCCATGTCTGTACATGCTAGGCTCGTCAAGTCAACCTAAGTGTTTTGCATGTGTTCCGAGGCCATGTCTGTACATGCTAGGCTCGTCAACACCCGTTGTATTCGAACGTAAGAATCTATCACACCCGATCATCACGTGGTGCTTCGAAACGACGGACTTTCGCAACGGTGAACAGTTAGGGGAACACTTTCTTGAAATTATTATGAGGGATCATCTTATTTACTACCGTCGTTCTAAGTAAACAAGATGCATAAACATGATAAACATCACATGCAATCAAATAGTGACATGATATTGCCATCATCACTTTGCTCCTCTTGATCTGCATCTTCGGGGCTCCATGATCATCATCGTCACCGGCATGACACCATGATCTCCATCATCATGATCTCTATCATCGTGTCTTCATGAAGTTGTCTCAACAACTATTACTTCTACTACTACAGCTAACGGTTAGCAATAAAGTAAACTAATTACATGACGTTTATGTTGACACGTAGGTCACAAATAAATTAAGACAACTCCTATGGCTCCTGCCGGTTGTCATACTCATCGACATGCAAGTCGTGATTTCTATTACAAGAACATGATCATCTCATACATCACATATATCATCACATCCTTTTGGCCATATCACATCACATAGCATACCCTGCAAAAACAAGTTAGACGTCCTCTAATTGTTGTTTGCATGTTTTACGTGGCTGCTATGGGTTTCTAGCAAGAACGTTTCTTACCTACGCAAAAACCACAACGTGATATGCCAATTGCTATTTACCCTTCATAAGGACCCTTTTCATCGAATCCGATCCGACTAAAGTGGGAGAGACAGACACCCGCTAGCCACCTTATGCAACTAGTGCATGTCAGTCGGTGAAAACAGTCTCACGTAAGAGTACGTGTAAGGTCGGTCCGGGCCGCTTCATCCCACAATGCCACCGAATCAAGATTGGACTAGTAACGGTAAGCATATTGAACAAAATCAACGCCCACAACTACTTTGTGTTCTACTCGTGCATAGAAACTACGCATAGACCTAGCTCATGATGCCACTGTTGGGTAACGTAGCAATAATTCAAAATTTTCCTACGTGTCACCAAGATCAATCTATGGAGTCATCTAGCAATGAGGGAGGAGTGGATCTACATACCCTTATAGATCGCGCGCGGAAGCGTTCAAGAGAACGGGGTTGAAGGAGTCGTACTCGTCGTGATCCAAATCACCGATGATCCTAGCGCCGAACGGACGACACCTCCGCGTTCAACACACGTACGGAGCAGCGACGTCTCCTCCTTCTTGATCCAGCAAGGGGGGAAGGAGAGGTTGATGGAGATCCAGCAGCACGACGGCGTGGTGGTGGAAGTAGCGGGATTCCAACAGGGCTTCGCCAAGCGCTGCAGGAGGAGGGAGATGTGTCATGGGAGGGAGAGGGAGGCGCCAGGGCTTAGGTTGGGCTACCCTCCCTTCCCCTCACTATATATAGGGCCAAGGGAGAGGGGAGGGGCGCAGCCTTGGCCCTTCCTCTAAGGAAGGGTGCGGCCAGGGAGGAGTCCATCCTCCCCAAGGCACCTAGGAGGTGCCTTCCCCCTTTAGGACTCTTCCTTTCCCTCATCTCTTGGCGCATGGGCCTCTTGGGGCTGGTGCCCTTGGCCCATATAGGCCAAGGCGCACACCCCTACAGCCCATGTGGCCCCCCGGGGCAGGTGGACCCCCTTGGTGGACCCCCGGACCCCTTTCGGCACTCCCGGTACAATACCGATAATGCGCGAAACTTTTCCGGCGACCAAAACAAGATTTCCCATATATAAATCTTTACCTCCGGACCATTCCAGAACTCCTCGTGACGTCCGGGATCTCATCCGGGACTCCGAACAACTTTCGGGTTACCGCATACTAATATCTCTATAACCCTAGCGTCACCGAACCTTAAGTGTGTAGACCCTACGGGTTCGGGAGACACGTAGACATGACCGAGACGACTCTCCGGCCAATAACCAACAGCGGGATCTGGATACTCATGTTGTCTCCCACATGTTCCACGATGATCTCATCGGATGAACCACGATGTCAAGGACTTAATCAATCCCGTATATAATTCCCTTTGTCTAGCGGTATGATACTTGCCCGAGATTCGATCGTCGGTATCCCGATACCTTGTTCAATCTCGTTACCGGCAAGTCTCTTTACTCCTTTCGTAACACATCATCCCGTGATCAACTCCTTGATCATATTGTGCACATTATGATGATGTCCTACCGAGTGGGCCCAGAGATACCTCTCCGTTTACACGGAGTGACAAATCCCAGTCTCGATTCGTGCCAACCCAACAGACACTTTCGGAGATACCTGTAGTGTACCTTTATAGCCACCCAGTTACGTTGTGACGTTTGGCACACCCAAAGCACTCCTACGGTATCCGGGAGTTGCACAATCTCATGGTCTAAGGAAATGATACTTGACATTAGAAAAGCTTTAGCATACGAACTACATGATCTTGTGCTAGGCTTAGGATTGGGTCTTTGTCCATCACATCATTCTCCTAATGATGTGATTCCGTTATCAATGACATCCAATGTCCATGGTCAGGAAACCGTAACCATCTATTGATCAACGAGCTAGTCAACTAGAGGCTTACTAGGGACATGCTGTTGTCTATGTATCCACACATGTATCTGAGTTTCCTATCAATACAATTCTAGCATGGATAATAAACGATTATCATGAACAAGGAAATATAATAATAACTAATTTATTATTGCCTCTAGGGCATATTTCCAACACTTTTGGGGCGCGTCCTCCCGTCGGGCACTAAGTCGGAGGTAAATGCATATGGCTCGTCCACTACGGACGCGAGACATGCCCGTCGTGTGACGTAGAGGGTGCGGGAGGCCGCGATAGCCCTCGAGGCCCACCCGTCCTCATCCATCATCGATCTCACCTCCACCGACGATGTCAAGGCCATGGGAACCGATGAGGAATAGTAGAGAATTGGAGACGGTGGCAACTCGTGACCCATATGGGCCAGTCGTGTCCCATGTCCTACTCTTCCTCGCCGGCAACCGGGCATTCAATTCCCGGGGCTCGCGGGCATCAGGCAAGGGCAGGGAAGGGAACAACAAGGACTTGGAGGACGGCCGTGGGCAAAGATTTAGAGTAGGTTTTACATTGCAAGTAATTGTATGGATTTGAGGATTTGCTAATGATGTATCCGATTGTGGAAAGCGAACTTTTGAGGAGTGACCTGTCACCGTTCGCAGGTATTTAGGGGGTCATATTAGCTAGGTTTGTCTGTAGTTGCTCTTATCATACCACAATTCTTTTGAACCTGACGAGTGCCCGCGAGGGTCGGTGTCGCCAGATCTGTCGGTTCTTATCGGATGTTGGCAGTTGTTATGTCTATCAAGGAAAGCAGTTGACTGGTTATTGACGTGGCAACGTCGACCTCTTCGATTGTTTTCTTCTATGACAAGGTCTGGTTTATACAGCCCTCTTGATTGGAGGCGAATGGGTGCAAGTTCGTGTTGCCTGAGGTGTCGCCCCAACTGATGTTCCTATAGCGGTCACTGATCTCGTTGTTAGTCGGGAGCAACTATCGTAGTCTTCAAAGCATTGTACTTCCCGCAAAAAAGGCTTCAAAGCATTGTACATCGAGCGCATTTGTAGGTTTCCCTACCTTTTAATGTCTGTTTAGTGTAATTTCCAAGCTCCGACAGGTGACAAACAAGTGAATGAAGAAGACGACCAGTGTGATTTATGTTGTAATTTTAAATTTTACAGGTCATTTTGTATCTGGTTGTCCTTTGATTATATTGTCTACTCGAAGGGAGTATCATATATGAGATGGACTTTGGGAGTATTCTCTCCGGAGAAAAATGTCAATTCATGAAAGCTTATTTGGCACCCATCATTTGTGTCTGAATTCGCGGAATTCATTTACGAATCCCAACATGAACAAGTTTGTCTACCCAGGAATTTGGCCTGTAAAATCATTCCACATATCCAGCTGATTGAAACGCGATGAAAAACCAAATCCCGTCCAACACCTTGTCATTTCACAAATCCGCTCACACCGGACGCCCTTATCTCGTCCCCGATGCCCGCGTCTCCTTGAACCACCACCATGCACGAGTTCCGTCGCCGCCGGAATCCATCACCACCGGCAGGGCGTCCCCATCTCCTGAACATTCTTAATTACCATATGGGACGGTCGCTTTAGGGGAGGCCGGGAGTGGGGGCTGCCCTCACGAAGGCGACGGCGAGGGCATCCTGAACAAACACTGGTGAGATGGTGATGCAAGGAAGGATTTGATCCATTCGCCACTTCAAGAGCAAAGTGGAAGCAGTAGGGGGAGTTGATGCTACGTCACCAAATTTAAGGATCGCGACAACTATCGCCGTGGAAGCCACCGTGAGCAAAACATTGTTGTATGTGTGAACAACATAATATTGTTGCTTATTTGTGTTGGTAAGGATTTCACTTCAAAATCCTAGCGTCAGCAAAACATATACTACTTCGTTCCATAATATAAGACGTTTTTTGTAAGCTAACAAAGTTAACAAAAACACCTTATATTGTGGGACGGAGGGAGTAGTTCGGATTGCGAATCTGTGTTTTGCCATTTCAAATGAAATTAAATCAGGGGAGCCAAAGGAGCATAGAGAAGTTTGTGCCACTTGAGTTAACGGACGGCGTCCTCGCCCAGATCCGTCCCGTCACTCGCTCGACGGCTGAGATTCGTTGCTGCCGTTATTACAAAGCAAACGAAACGATGATAGGATGCACTAATGTAGGACCAGTACTGTACCGCAGCTGGAACCCTAGCGAGCAATCTCCCAAATCGCCGCTAATCCCATACCCGATCCGTACCTGACAGCGTCGCGCCCGCGGCCGGCCTCTGCTCCGCTCGCCGCCCGCTTCCCCCCGCGCGCGTCGTCCCGGGGTCGTCTCGCCGCCCCCGAGCTCCGTCCCGTCGGCCTCCTCGTCGAGGCCGCCCCCTGGTCCCCGCCCCGTTTCACCGAAATCGGACCGCTCTTCGCCTGGTCCCCGCCGTACCAGCTGTCACAAGGTGAGGGCCTTGGGCCATCGGTGCCGGTTTTTTTTTTCTTTCAGCTAGAATGGATTGCTCTGGGATGACATGGTGATGAAATTTGCTGCTGTATACATGCTCTTGCATATAGCTGGAATGGAATCTGCCCTTGTGTATTACCATGAACTGGCTATTGGTGTCAATTTTTATATACACGAACTTGCGAACTTGCTCTTGATGTCAACTCGTGCGTACTCTGTGTGAGCATATGTCCGAGTTTGTTGAGGTGCAAAGCACAAATACAGGAGATAAAATGTATGATCACTCTTGTCCCATGTCTGCCCATTTGATTAAGATGTATGATCACTCCAGTTCCATGTCTGCCCATTTGTTACCGAACATAAATTCGTAGATTCTTTAATGTTTGCAGTTTGTTGCCTTTCTCAGTTAGGCAAGAAACTGTCCTTAATAATGATGCTATTAACTGTGGCCAATGCCAAATCCAAGGTTTGTTTCAGCTTCTGAATTTTAGGCCAAAAATCATCCAAGGGTTGGTTTGAGCGTCTGAATTGTAGGCTAAAATTTGGAAGTCAGGGGAATTCGTTTCTTGCTCATATCTTCAGTAACGCAGTAAGCGATAACACATGTCGATTAATCAGGATAAGGTTACAGTCTAGGGTTTCCCAGGGGCTTTTTTTTCACCATTGTTTCTATGCGAAGAGAAGCTTCAGCTGAAAGAACCGCACCCCTAGATCAGCCCCTGATGCTAGGTCACACCCTTCTGTGTCTGATATGATTTCTGTATGTTCTGAAATTTCTTCTGTACCTCCATAGCTATCTGACTGGCTACTACTCTCGTATTTTCTATCTATATTGTGCATCCACTTGCTCTTGTTATTTGTGGTGCTACTAATCATGGCGTGTTGTTGTCCTCATCTTTTCAGTTAAGCTGCTTGCACAATGAGAGTAGAGGACAAAAAAAGATCCCTAACAGTTGCCCCCTTCAAGTGTGCTTGGGGCGAGGAGTTCCGGTTTGTGGAGGCTGGGCGTGGGTGCATTGCGTTCGAGGCATCTGCCCAGAATGATGTTACCCTGGTGTTCCGTGAACAGCCTGGGAGCCAGCACTACCACTACAAAATGGACAGCAGTCGTCATTACGCTGTCATCTTGGGTAGCCATAGGAACAAAAGGTTGAAGATTGAAGTGGACGGAAGGACTGTTGTCGATGAAGCTGGAGTCGGCCTATGCCGCTCATCATCTTTCCAGAGCTACTGGATCAGCATCTATGATGGATTGATAAGCATTGGACAAGGAAGGCATCCAAACAACAATGTCCTCTTCCAGTGGCTCGACCCTGATCCCAACCGGAATGTTCAGTATGTCGGATTATCCAGCTGGGACAAGCACGTGGGCTACCGAAATATAAGTGTTCTTCCATCAGCTCCTCAAAACAGCATCCGTTGGAGTCAAATTGAGTATGCATATGCTGAGCGGCACGGGGAAGGAGATCATGCTAAAAATGAAGAATCAAAAGATGGCTGTGAGCAAAGGGTGATTGCAGACTTTCTTGAGAGCTGGGATTTCTCCGATGCTATGTTTGTTGTTGGTAGTGAAAGAAAGGTTGTCCCTGCGCACAAAATTGTCTTGGCTGCTTCTGGAGAGTTTGATTTTATCTCAATGAGTGGAACTGCCATCGAGCTTCCGTCATTCTCCTACCCAGTTCTCCACTCGCTTCTTGAGTATATCTATACTGGGTCTACTCAGGTAAGCTTCGATTTGTTTCAAATGCTCTTATATTGAAATTATGCAATGGTGGAGACCGTTAATGTATAGTGTGCTCTTATTTTGGGGTTAACACAGATTGCAGAGTGGCAACTGGATTCACTGCTGGAGTTGAGCTTACAATTTAAAGTTAAACCTTTGGTAAAACGTTGTGAGGAAATGCTCGACTGTTTTACTAAGATGGATAATGATCTCTCTGTGTCTAGTAGAAAGTTAGAAGTATCAAGTAGTGGATCTAAAGCCCATCAAGTTGATTATTTCCCTTTCAAGGCTCCAGTGAGTGTGCAGAAAATCAAACAATTCCTTGCAAGTGGTGAGCATAGTGATATAAACATCTTTGTTAGTGGACAAGGTTTTGTTGCCAAGGCTCACAAACTCGTCCTTAGCTTGTGGAGCATGCCATTCGCCAAGGTACATCTTCGTCCCAACATTGTATTTGTTTCTGGTTTTTCCTTTGTTGGTTTACAATATGCATATTTTGGCATAGTGCATCAAACTTAGTGTAATCAAAGATACTAGTATACTTATGCAGATGTTCACAAATGGAATGAAAGAAAGCAGCGCTCCAAATGTATTTTTCGAAGATGCTTCTGCTGAAGCATTTTCTCTCCTCCTTCAGTTTATGTACAGTGGGGAACTTAAAGTGGATAACCGGTATATCACACCTGCATTGGTTCAGCTCCTCTTATTATCAGATCAGTTTGGCATCACTGTTCTTCAGTTTGAATGCTGTAAAAGAATTATGGAATTCCTTTCAGAGGTACCTTTGCTTTCTCTTACATAGAATGGTACACCAAGTGATGCTATTTAGTAACTTTTATCTGTTGCTATTCAAGACTTGACGCGGGCCTGTGCTGGTTGTAGAAGTGGGGCCATTAGCCTCAGAATTCAATTCTTTGAGATATTGATACAACTTTCCATCTGCATTATACATGCAGGATTCGACTGTTCTACCGGAAGAAGCTTATTTTAACGAATTTAAGGGATATGGCTTGTGCACATTTGGTGAACTTGCTAGCTGGCTCGGCATAGACTGACCCCTGAAAGTTTATTGCAGGACACAGTATGTTCAGTATTACAAGCAGTGTCATCAATACCATCTTGTAAACTGCTTGAAGAAATGTGCAAACAGAATTTTGCAACACACTTTGATTATTGCACAACTGCTTGCACGGACTTTGTGCTGTTAGATGAGGCAACATTTAAGGATATTCTTCAGGCAAGTTGGAATACTGTTTTCATTTTATCAACTGCCCTGCAGTCAGGCCAAATACGAATCACGTCCATGCGAAAATAGATATAAGGTAACCAGACCACCGAGATTGAGCATCACATTCGAAAGCTGCAATAGACTGCTTCAACTGCCACTTCCCACAAGTGCAGCGATGTTACTAGAAACAACTTAAGGATTATAACTGTGTTGATAATGCTCTTCAAAAGAAATCTCATATCTAATTTTGGACTTTTCCTACCAAGCAAAGGTTTCTTCCTGTAGTCTTTGTAAAATGGTAACTTTTCTGTAGTAATCCAATCCTACAATTGTTGGGTGGAATCTGTTGATCAACCTGCACCTGTAGAAACAGAATAAAAAAGAATGTCATGTGGTTGGGTATGGATGGTGAAAGCTCTCTTTTATTACTTCAAATGTTGGTTTTGCCAACATATGCTGAACATCAGTGGTATCGCTGGTGCATGTATTAAAGTTAAGGATTACATAGTTGAATAAATCTGTATGGAACTGCATGCTAAGTTTCTTGTGAGTTGCGAAATGGCATGCATAACATTTGTCCTAAATGGACTGCGTTGCTGAGAAGTTTAGCAAGTTTTTCTTGTCGACATTGGTCATATTAGTAGTAATTTTGCAGCAAGGTGATATGACTGTGACATCGGAAGAGAAGGTTCTGGATGCCGTCTTAACATGGTGTATGGAGGCTTGTGAAACTTTTTACTGGAGTTCTGTAGATAAGCTATTAAGCACTTCAACACCAGAGCAGCTCTTTGGAGAGAGGCTCACCGCCATCAATACTTTACTACCATTTGTGCGGTTCCCTCTAATGCCGCCGTCTCTCCTTCAGCGGGTACTACCGTTTGTTTTTATATTGTCCTATCATGGATCAGTTTTAACCTTCTGCTGAGTGTTTGTTTTGCTCCTAATAAACACTTGTTGGTTCTCTGCAGATGGAGAAAAGTAACCTAGCAAAGCACATACAACTGTTCAGACAGTTGGTTAGTAATTCTATAGATCCATTTCTTTGGCACGTCAGGGTATGTTATCCTAAACAGGAACTGTACAGCTGATTTACTTCTTGGACAACAGGTTGCAGAAGCCATTGAGTTCTCTAATGCTGGTGCTTGGATGATGATGACAAACAAATGGTCAGTATATGTTAATGCATTGATCAAGTTCAGTAAGAGTTGGTATGCCTGAATATTTATGAACCTTAAACCTTCCAGTGAGAGATTTCTACATAGACGCTCAAGCTATAGAGAGCTTCAGTATATTTCTGATGGTGATAACAATGGTGTGATCTACTATGCTGGGACGTCATTCGGGAAGCATCAATGGATCAATCCTGTTTTAGCCAAGGTAAGAGAGAGGTTTGTGTTTGTGAGTATTCAACATAGAAGTAACTCGGGTTTTCAGTGGCTCTAATTCTCTGCGACCAGAATATCACTGTGACGGCAAGCAGCCCAAATTCGAGGTACACGGATCCAAAGGCTCTGGTTTCAAAAAGTTACCAGGTATCGATGTTGTTGAGAATGCTTGGAATATTATTTTTTTAGTATTATTTTCCCTTGCATGGGATAAAGTTGACATGTTGGGACGCATGACATCAGGGGACTTGTTTTGCTGGGCCTCGAGACGAAGATGGCAAGAAGTGTTCTTGGTGGATGGTAGACATTGGACAGGACCACCAGGTTGTTTATGTGAAGAAATAAAAGAAAAGGGTTCTTTTGTTTGATTTGAGCAAAGACGTTAAGTTATTGTGTTCTGTTTTCGTGCAGCTTATGTGCAACTACTACACGGTAAGGCAGGATGGCTCTACGGCATTTATGAGGTCTTGGGTTCTTCAGGTACAAATCTTTCTTTGCTTTGCGTTTCTTCTGAGACTGAGAGCTGAATGGTTGACATGAGCTAACCATGCATCGCGCATGTCAGGGATCCATGGATGGTGAGAACTGGACAAGCCTCATTGTTAACGAGGACGAGCGGGCCATCTGCCAGCCAGGGCAGTTTGCGTCGTGGCCGATCACAGGCCCGGCGGCGCTGCTGCCATTCCGGTTCTTCCGGCTTGCTCTGACGGGGCCGACGACCAGTAACACCTGGAACCTCTGCATCTGCTTCCTGGAGCTCTACGGCTACTTCCGCTAGACGGAGACAGGTCTCGTGTAAGATGTTTTCTGTTGTTTTAAAGATTAGAACTGCACCAGATGTGACAAAGAAGGACAACACTGTATGTATCACTGTTTACACACAGCACAAACACCTCTTGCTTGAGTTACACACACACACTGGTACAAGCATGTGGTACATAGAGTTCATAAAAGGATACTTGTAATAAGCTGGAATGAATGTTTCCGCAAAAAGAAAGTTGGAATAAACGTCTGTTTGTTTTGCTTCTCCCTAATTGTAGAACTTGAGAATGTTGTCTGAAATGTGCATACAGCTTTGATGTGCTATGCCTAGCTTCATCAGCATCTCTTTACAATGTTCTCTTAAAAGCCACAGATTTCACCGTTGCACAACTTTCTCATTAGTCAGTACACCACTTTAGCATGTAGTAATATCATCCTTCTATGAAAAGACTGCGGATCGACAGTATGGATGTATGATATCTCTGAAAAACAGTTCTGAAGCGCTTCAGCTCCTTGTTATATATACCTCAATATATATATAATCGGTTTCGTTCTTTGGTCGCCTCGGGTATATATATATTCTTCGATCGCGCATTAACTTGCATATGCTATCAATCAAACTGAAATATTTGCGAAAAGATTTACAAGCTGATTGACGGACACATCTCAAAGGTAGCAAAGCATTTCCCTCCGTGCAAATCTAGCTAAGCTAATACACCTCCCTTTTCGGCCTGTTCCTGGCGCGCGTGCCTGTGCCAGTGGCTGTGACAAGGACCTGCTCCTTCTCCGCCGCCGGCAACGGGGCCTCGTCTCCGCCGACGACGTACTCTCCGCCGTCGTCTGCCGCCTCCTCGGAGGAAGCCTCGTTCTCCTCCAGTATCGCCTTGTTGATCTCCATCTGCACATGCACACACGTATTTTATCTCTGAATGATAGCACAGTACATGCCAATCAGCAGAGCCTTGTTCATACACAATACGTACCTCCCGGAGGAACCGCTCGTCGAGGTCGTCGGCGACGCGGGCGGCGGCGACGAGGGTGCCGACGAAGAGCGAGAGCGGGAGCACGAAGGCGAGGATGAGCACGTTGGTGCTCGGCGGCCCGCCCGCCCGCACCACCATGGGCCGGCGCCGCCGCGGCGGCCTGGCGCTGACGCGGACGGCGGGCCGTCCGAGCGCCGATGCGCCCCCGCCGAGGCGCGGCTGGATGGAGAGAGCGGCGAGGGCTCGAGAAGCCATGGACGGACGGTGGAGACTGGAGAGGCTCTGCTCGGCTGCCTGCGCGGGCGGAGAGTGTGATAGGACGATGGCGTTTGTCTTATCCATTCTCTCCTCTGGGCCACGTCGCCCCGATTAATCCTAGCCGCCCGATCGTAGCGGTACCTGCATGTTTTTTTGTTGGCGAGAGTACTTGCATGCTTAACCGTTAGGCCCTACGACCATCTCAGCGGCCAACGGGCCGGAAGCCCACGCCAAGCGTGCACAAGACGAACAGAATAATATCATAAAAAAGGGGCACCTATTGGATGCTCACTGCGTCAAAACGCCCACAACAAGTCGCTCTAGCACGCAGCACTACTTTTTTTGGGTAAAGGGATATATTTCTTTTGCAAAACAAGACATTTTTAAAATTTCGATTACTTCCTGCAATCATGAAGAATGTATTTAAAAATTTGAACATTTTTCCAAAAAAAATCAAGCTTTTTTCGCTATTGTGGATTTTTTAAACACACCTTTATTTTAAAAACATGAACATTGTTTTCAAATTGAGAGTAATTTTTAAACACGTGAACAGTTTTCGAAACATGAACAATTTTTTTGAAATTGAGATCATTTACTAGAGATTCAGAACATTTTTAAATTTTCAAACAATTTTTGTGAAATTCCAACATTTTTTAAATTCCAAATATTCCGAATATACTTCTAAATTGGGGGCATTTTTTGAAAATCTCAAACCATTTATGAAAATTCTGACTTTTCTTGTAAAATTGTATAAATTCCAATGATTTTTTGGGAAATTTATAAAGTTCTGAGCAATTCTGGAAACTGGATTTTTTTAAACTCCAAAAAGTTAATGATTCTCTTCAAAAGCCAAAATATTTGGGAAATTGCATTTTAAAAAATATTAAGAAATTAAAACAACTCTTAAATAAATAGCAGGAAAAAATTGACCGGCAGCTTCAAGAATGTTCCTAAAAGCAAGAAAACCGTATTGGAAGCTTTTTTTTGGTTATTGGAAGCTCCTAAAACGTTCCCAAAACAGTAGAACACCTAGAGTAGGTAAACAGGTTGGTCTAATCTGGTCCCTCGCCTTGTACAGTGGGGCGACAATATGCCGCATGTTGCGAGAAATAGGATGTGCCTCATGAATATGTCGAAAAACGAAAGACTTCTTTAATTACAAGAAAACTTTCTAATGAAGATTTGGCGTTGGATGATCACCTTGTTGTTTCAGATTGCAAACCAGTTGTGGCTGATATCCAGGATGGCATACCAGGAACAATGGTGTAATGGCAATTCTTGATGCAGTTTAGTTCCACCCATGAAAGGACGGCTTCAATTTTTGAGGCTCATAATCTCACAAAAATAATTTATCACTAGATGTTGGCCGCCAGGGATGGCTAAGCAGTCCTTATGATAACATTCTTGTATCTTTAAATATCTTTTCTTGGCAGTAAAACTGTGGTTATCTAAAACAACAAACCTTTTTAAATACAATTCTTTTATATTATTTAAACGAAATTTCTGAAGTTAAATTTTGTTACGTATATGAGTTTTAAATTTTTGATATGCGCATGGTTAGTTATGGTTTACTGTAGTTTTTAGCGGATGTATGACTGTGGAGCTTTTATTTTTGTGATTTAGTGCTTGGTTGTGGTTTTCCTGTTTTTTAATGCGCTTGTTTTCTATTTTCAATTAATGATTTATATATCACAGGTAAATTTTACAGTAAACAATTCATATTGGATGAATATTTTGAAATATCAGAAAATTTCTAAAATTACACGATCATTTTAACATGAGGTTACTTTTTTAAAATACATGAAAATGTTCCAAAAGGAACCGATCAATTTCTTAAATTATGTGAATATTTTAAAAATATATGCAAACAATTATTTAGTTACACAGACATTTTTATTAAATTTTTGAATACCTTTTGTACTTCCATAAATATTTTTTGGTGATGTCAGAACAGTTTTTAAATTGCATGATTATTTTTAAGAAAAGAATGTGAACAACATTTTGACATCTATGAACATATTCCAATGATGTGTTATAATCTTATACGTTCATAAAACATAAATATTTTACTTATGTTTTAATTAATAATATAAAATTTTATTGGACAAACAAAAAAAAATACAGCCTGTTTTCTATCTATGAACACTCCTTTTAATCGGCGAACATTTTTTTAACAAATGAAATTTTTTGGAATCGATGAACTTTTTTGAATTAGCTAATTTTTAAGTTGATGGACAATTTTGAAACACAGAATTTTTTTTACTGTGTTTAAAAATTTGATTCAGCAAATTTTTGTTTTTGAATTATATGACCATTTTTTGAATCTGCAAACACTTTTACGGCCAACCATTTTTTTGAAATTCATGAATATTTTGCGGATGACAGTCATTTTTAAAAACTGGATGAACATTTTGAATCAGCGATCATTTTTTGAATCAGTGAAATTCTTTTGTAAGTCATGATCATTTTTTATTTTGTGATTTTTTTTAAAAATGCATTAACATATGTTGAATTCGTGAAATTTTTGTTCAACTTCATGAATATTTTTCAATATGTAAACTTTTTTTCAGTCATGAAAAAAGTTACTAATCCTCCAATAGTTTATGAATTTTGGAACAATTATTTTAAGGGAAATGATCCTAATCAACCGATCCAGCAATTGCATCCGCTGCCTCCGTCATCGGACACGTGTCCCTGGCAAACAATTATAGCATCGCACGGTCATATCCTTATCTACTCTTTTTGGTTCTCATCCACTCGTTACTTTCCCCACCGAACGCAACTCCGTCGTCTTCCTCAATCTATCTCGCGTTTTCTCTCTCACAGCGTTGCTCAACGCCAAGCTGGTCGTTGCTCCCGCTTTGTCGCGCGCCGCCGCCACCGCAAGGACTGCTGCAGCTCACAGCTCTTTTTGTTTCTGAGATCTCCATCCATGGCGCTCTAAACGTCGTCGTCGCCCGTCGAGCTGCAAGTCCTTATCTCCTGATTGTCCTCTCCAACTGCTCCTCTCCCCGCCTCCCTATGCCTGCATGGGTCCTGTTGCAGAAATTTAGATGCGGCAGAGATCTTGTTTAATTTTTGCAACAAGGGTCTTGTGGCAGAAAATAGGACGCAATGGAAGATGTTGTTGTAATTTTTGCAACAAGGATCTTGTTGCAGAAAATTAGACGCGTGAAAGATGTACAGAAAATTAGACGCTTGTTTCAGCAACTCGACTGTTGTTTCAGGAAATTTGTAGAAGATGAGGCTTCGCAACAAGGTCTTGTTGCAGGAAATCAGAGCAGACTAGATCTTGTAACAAGAGCATTGTTGCAGGAAATTAGAGAAGGGGATTGAACAGCTCGCGTCACGCATTGAATGGCTCGCGAGACGCTTGTTTCTGCAACTCAATCGCTGTTTCAGTAATTAGTGGGTCGGGGGAGGAGACCGAGCCGCGCGCCAAAATAGATCGGACGGCTGCGCGCGCGTACATTGAACAGCCGTCGAGGTGGCGGATGTGTCATACAGATCACCCGGCGGACGCGTAGCGTCTCCCTTATTTTAAAGAAGAAAAAAACGAACAATAGCTATAAAAGGAAAAAAGAAATAAAAAAGTGGGCGTCGATCCCCACTCATGGACCGGGCCAATTCGGCGCTCGGGAGGGGTGTGGGTGCGCGCTGGCTTGTTCGCCAGCGCCTCACGTGCTAAATAGGAGCTTCCACCTGTATTTCCTCCCATAAAAACTTACAAAATGAATTCTACACGATCATGAGCTATACAAAAATCACTATGACATAATTTGAGCCATACTAAAATGACAGAATGGCTATATCTAAATAGTGAATAATACATTTACTGTTCATCTTTCCAAAATCATACTCCCTGTCAAAAAACTTTGTACATTATGGGAGGGAGAGAGTACTTATTCTCCTTTTTGTTTTACTCGCATGGTTATTTATTTCAGCATCAAAATTTATACACGTGTGATGTACATCCATATAAACATGTTGATTTTTTAATAATATTTTGAAACTTGAAAAATACTATTTTGGGATCATTCAAAAAATAGGGCTCAGTGGAGGAAAAAGTCACTTTGAAGGACGAGCTTCAACGAGCCCAATATTTTAAATAGTGCCAAAAAGGTGTTTTTGAAGTTTCAAAAAATTCTAAAAAAATCAACATGTTTATAGTAGTACTATACAATACCCGATTCTACAGGGTGGCAGGATCATACTGAGCCTGATTCTGAAAACAGGAAAGAAAATATCCACAGCCACACTCTCCTGGAAGACGTCCGAACACACACTCGCCATGTCGCATCACAAACTGGATGATATTCATGGCCATCGGCAACGACACCACCAACAGTAACAAGGAAATGATCGAAGGGTGGAGACGCGGACGCCGGTCGTGGTCGGCGGGGTGGCGTGACTGACACAGGTGGACCATACACGCACGTCTCCGGGCGGCCGACCCACCGCGTCGCGCCGCTCGCTGCTCACTCTGTGCATTTAAAAATCGAACCGAAAAACCATACCGAAATAAATCGAACCGAACCAATTTTATGGTTTTTATGGTTTCTGGTTTCGGTATGGTATGAACTTTTCATACCGATTTGAACTTGGTTTTTATGGTATATACCGAAAAACCGAACGGTTAACCGAATAAACCGAAGTAAAAAATAAATTTATATTTCTTGAGATGAACAACTATACAAGTTGTCATTTTTCTTGTACATGAGTCAAATGCACTACTAAGCACGTAATTTTTTCTTGTAACATAGTCATTTTTCTATTTTTAAAATGCTAAGCACGTTCATAACCATCAACAGATGAATCAATGCATGCATATATACTTATATATATAGTCATATACTATTTGTGTAGAATAGTATGTGTTTTGAGTCATAAATTTGCTAATTATTATTACGTCATTTCCAAATTCGCGTCAACTTTGATTTTTATGGTATATACCGAAACCATACCGAAATAATTTGATATATACTAAAACCGAACCATATTTTAATTTCATACTATATTTACCAAAATATTAATATCATATAAACTGAAAAACCGTATAAATCGAATCATGTAAACCGAATAAACCAAACGCACAGGTGACTCGCTGCCTTTTCGGACACACGGACTACCACCACCCCGCTCCCCCTTCCGAGCAAGTTGCATGGCCGCTGCATGAGAAAAGGAAAACCAAACCAAAGCGAGGTCCATCTTCATCATTTCCTCAGGCGTCCTGATATAGTATCATTCGGACGCGGTGGAACCGTCCAGCTACGCAGCGCGTGCGTTCTACGTCTGTCGCCGATGGCCGGCCGCCTCGATCTGCCACGATCAGGTCGATTGGATTGGATAGCATGCAGCCGTCGCTGTCCACTTGTTTTTCTCTTTCCCGTCGACGGCGACGCGGTTGGATCATATCACGTCCACGTCGACGTCGACCGCCTGGCCTCGGCAAGATCGGTCGCTGTGACATTCGCGATTGACCGCTGTTTTGTTGGTATAATTAATTACTCTCTTCTTTGAGGGGTGGTAATGAATTACTCTCCTCCCGTCGGTCCCTTTCGTAGTACGCACATCGTGGGCGTGGCAGATGAAAATACTCCAATTATTAATGCTGCTAGCTATAGTGGGAATGAGACCGAGGATGACCGGCGGTCCCTAGCTCCATGTCGCCGCCGTCACGTCCGTCTCCGCAGCGTGGTGTGGCGTCATGAGATCGTGTTCCGTGACGTACACATGTCGACCGGCAGGATTGATTATATCGGCCGTTCTTTCCTACTGGCATGTACACATACAAAACGAGCTCAAGGACTCGAAAACCGTTCGTATCCATTTCAATCACGCTGTCCGGACCGTGGAAGCAATTCAACCCGAGTCTATATCGGTCAGGCGAACTGTCCGAACGCGTTTTCTTTCGCAAATTAGAGACAAAATGAGGATTGGCTTGCGGGAGTCCGGACACCCGAAACATAGGACTCCGACACCCCCGACTGACCCAATCCCCCCTCCCGGTCCCATTCCTTCCACTCCGTCCCTTCTCCTTTTACTTTGCATCCGCATCCTACACCTCCGTCGTTGTTGATGTACTCCCTCCGGCCGTGAATAAGTGTACATCCAGCTTTTATTCTAACTCAAAATTTTAAAGTTTTGACCAACTTTATTAAAAATAGTATTAACATATATGACATCGAATAGATATATTATCAAAGTACATTTATTCGGAGACGGAGGGAGTACATCAAATTGATATATTCAAATGCTATATCGTGTTTTTAGAGTACGAAATATGATGAGCTACTCGACCATGAAGGATGAATTGGTGTGCGATGCGTGGCTGGCCGGCGGATTTCATAGGCAGAAGCGGAGGGGAGGGGAAGGGCGCCCTATGTTCATCATTCAACCATGCAACATAAGGTCGTTGACTATTGCTGGCATGCTATCCAGACCAGCGTCACCAAATTTTGCAACGTGGTTCGTCAGCTTGAGGCAAGATGGCTCTTGCACGCGGTAGAGGACGAGATCGTAAGTTCTAGTTCCTCTTGCTCAACTAGTTCATTGTTCATTCACTCAATGTTGGTCTAGACATTATATGTAGTCCGCACGCGCTGCCGCGGTGTATCATAAGACAGAGAGAGGGTCATTTACGTGCACACACTATTGGATGAAGATGAAACGGAAGTATGTATGAAACGACATGATCCGTTGATGAAAAGTTATTGGACATCCGGGATCTATTGGAATTAGAGATATTGTTATACTAGACTTAATTTGTATGATATGTATAGATAATTTGTTCTACTTTTTATCCAAACTTTGATGAATGTCGGCCGCTTTGTAAGAATTTTGTCCGGTTAGTTAAAATGTGGTTTGAAATATATAGGTCTACGGAAGGATGACGGTCTCCTGCACCGCGGACTGGTCCCTTGTCCGCGAATGAACGTGGAAGAAAAATTTACGGTTTGATGCCTAAGAGCATCTCCAGCCGCGCCCCCAACAGGCCCTCCCCAGGCGATTTTGCCGCGCCGGCGTCCAAAAAACGGCCCAGTCACGCCCCCAGAAGCCCGTTTTTCGCCAGCTCGGGGCGAAACTGGTGCCGGCGGACCCAGGCTGAACCCGGCTTCCTGGGGGGCGTCTGGGGCACCGGCACAAGCGAAAAGGGCGCGTGGGTCCACCCTGTCGGCGAGGCGAGCGCCTCTTCCCGCCGTTTCTTCCCGCGTTTTCCTCACTTCCCTCCAGTACTCTTCCTTCCTCCCGCCAATCTCCCTCCCGCTCGCCTCCCTCCCAACCGGCCGCCATGCTACCGAAGAAGTGCGTCGCCCTCCACGCGGCGGCAACCGCGACCGCCTCCGTCGCCCAGCCGAAGCAGAGGAAGCCGAGGGCGCCGCCGACCAAGCCACCGGGCATGTCAAACGCCGAGTGGAGGGCGCAAGTTCAGTGGCGGGAGGCTGTCACCGCCGACCGGCGGAACAGGGCCATCGCCAAGAAGGCCCGCGACAACGCGGCGCGCGCGGCTGCGGCTGCCTCGGCGGACCAAATCGAGGCCGATGCGGCTCGCGCGGGGATGATGAATCCACCCGGAAGCCACGCCCAGTACGCGCCCTGGGGTCAGCAAGGCGTCGGCTCTCCACAACCATGGGGATCGCCCTCGCCGGGCTACGCCGACGGTGACGCGCATGGTGGGTTCAACCCAAACGTCACCTTCCCCATGGATACCCGGTCCAGCGCACGCCCTCACCCGCCTTCGCCGGCGTGCAGTACTGTGACGCCCGGATAATCAAGCTACAGTAACCTCTGCTAATGACACCACGTCACCTCCGTTACTGTCACTAATCTCGCGTTAGTTCAAAAACGATTCAAATTCAAATTTGAGATTTAGGCGAACAACAAAAGTTTTCAAACATTCAAAACTAAAATGTCCAAAATGTGTCAAATAAATCATGGGTAATACTGGTGGAGAAACCACAAATTTTATAAAATGTTAAAACGCTCTAAACTAATTAAAATAGCAACTATGACAATTAATTAAATGCCTTTTAAAAATAATAATAATGCAAACTGTTTTAACTAGGTGTCAAACTTTTGGGGCAGTAGAATAAATTATAACATTAAATTAGGAGTTGTATTTATATTTTATAAAACAGAAATTAAAAGAAAATAGATAAAGAAAAGAAAACAGAAAACAAAGCTAAAAAAAAAGAGAAGGCAACCCCCCCCCACTGGGCTTCGGCCCAGCAGGCCACAACCCCCCACTGGGCCAACCCACCAGGCCCAGCCGGCCACTCCCCCACTACTCCTTATCTCCTCACCCACCGAAACCCTAGCCGCCCCCCACTCCACCCGATTCCTCCCCGATCCCCTTCTCCTCCCTCCCGCGCCGACTGGATCGGGATCCGCCCGATCCCGTCGCCCCC
>NC_041384.1:714257159-714264729 GCF_002162155.2 Triticum dicoccoides
CCGCGCTCCCCACTCCTGCTCGCCGTGGTGCCTCGCACCGGGCCGCACCGCACCGGCCTCTGCTGCCGCGCGCCGGTGCCCCGCGAAGCCACGACGTCGCCTAGTGGCCCTCCCGGCTCCGCCTCCTGACGCCGCCACCGGCCGTCGCCCACGGCGGCCGCCCGCACATCGGCCCCTGCATTCGGGCGGCGCCCAGCGCCCACGCTCGCCCGTTAGCGCCCGAACCCGCTAGGCCCCCTGGGGCCAATGACATGGGGGTCCCACCCCAGAACGTTTTAAAAAAGTATATAAAAATAAATAAAACAATAATTAAAATAAAAATAAATTTAATTAATTAATTAATTAACTAAATTAATTAAGTTAATTAACCTTAATTAATTAATCTAATTAACCTGTTAGCTTAATTAAACAGTAATTAGTTTAACTAAATCCTAATTAACCTAACAGAGTATGACAGGTGGGTCCCATTGGACCCACGCGTCAGTTTGACCCAGTCAACCCCTGTTGACTGCTGATGTCAACATGACGTCATGCTGACGTCATAAATCCATTTTCCGAATTAATTAAATAATTAAATAAATTCCAGAAATTAAAAAAATCTTTAGAAAATCATATCTTTTAATCCGTAACTCGGATTAAAATATTTTCAACATGAAAGTTGCTCAGAACGACGAGACGAATCTGGATACGCAACCCGTTCGTCCGCCACACCCCCCTAACATATCAAACTTGCAACTTTCCCCCTCCGGCTCCTCTGCCCGAAAACACGGAACACCGGGAATACTTTCCCGGATGATTTCCCCCTTCGCCAGCATCCCCTCATACTGCGTTAGGACACACCTAGCACCACTCTTTGTCATGTCTTGCGCCGTCTTGCTTATGTTTGCACTGTATTTATTGTTTCTTCCCCCTCTTCTCTTCGGTAGACTACGAGACCGACGCTGCTGCTGCCCAGTTCGACTACGGAGTTGACGACCCCTCTCTTTTGCCAGAGCAACCAGGCAAGCCCCCCCTTTGATCACCAGATATCGCCTACTCTTCTCTATACTGCTTGCATTAGAGTAGTGTAGCATGTTACTGCTTTTCGTTAATCCTATTCTGATGCATAGCCTGTCATTGCTGCTACAGTCATTGATACCTTACCCGCAATCCTAAATGCTTAGTATAGGATGCTAGTGTTCCATCAGTGGCCCTACACTCTTGTCCGTCTGCCATGCTATACTACTGGGCTGTGATCACTTCGGGAGGTGATCACGGGCATATACTATATACTTTACACTGTTACTTTACCTGTGATACTGTTCGGAGTTGGGGGCTGAAAGGACAGGTGGCTCCATCCCGGTAGAGGTGGGCCTGGGTTCCCGACGGTCCCCGACGGTTACTTTGTGGCGGAGCGACAGGGCAGGTTGAGACCACCTAGGAGACAGGTGGGCCTGGCCCTGGTCGGCGTCCGCGGTTGCTTCATAATAACACGCTTAACGAGATCTTGGTATTTGATCTGAGTCTGGCTACGAGCCTATACGCACTAACCATCTACGTGGGAGTAGTTATGGGTATCCCGACGTCGTGGTATCAGCCGAAGCACTTCAGACGTCAGCGACGGAGCGGCGCGCGCCGAATTGGACTGGAACGCCACTAGGCTAGGTCTGCTTTCGGCCGCGTAAGCAACGTGCAGGTGTGCTATGGGCGATGGGCCCAGACCCCTGTGCGCTTAGGTTTAGACCGGCGTGCTGGCCTCTCTGTTGAGCCTAGGTGGGGCTGCGACGTGTTGATCTTCCGAGGCCGGGCATGACCCAGGAAAGTGTGTCCGGCCAAATGGGATCAAGCGTGTTGGGTTATGTGGTGCACCCCTGCAGGGAAGTTAATCTATTCGAATAGCCGTGATCTTCGGTAACAGGACGACTTGGAGTTGTACCTTGACCTTATGACAACTAGAACCGGATACTTAATATAACACACCCTTCCAAGTTCCACAGACAACCCGGTGATCGCTTTTCTACAGGGCGACGAGGAGAGGATCGCCGGGTAGGATTATGCTATGCGATGCTACTGGAGATGCTACTTGGAGATGCTACTTGGAGGACTTAAATCTACTCTCATCTACATGCTGCAAGACGGAGGCTGCCAGAAGCGTAGTCTTCGACATGATTAGCTATCCCCCTCTTATTCTGGCATTCTGCAGTTCAGTCCACCGATATGGCCCTTTACACATATACCCATGCATATGTAGTGTAGCTCCTTGCTTGCGAGTACTTTGGATGAGTACTCACGGTTGCTTTCTCCCTCTTTTCCCCTTTCCCTTCTACCTGGTTGTCGCAACCAGATGCTGAAGCCCTGGAGCCAGACGCCACCGTCGACGACGACCCCTACTACACCGGAGGCGCCTACTACTACGTGCAGGCTGACGACGACGACCAGGAGTAGTTAGGAGGATCCCAGGCAGGAGGCCTGCGCCTCTTTCGATCTGTATCCCAGTTTGTGCTAGCCATCTTATGGCAACTTGTTTAACTTATGTCTGTACTCAGATATTGTTGCTTCCGCTGTCTCGTCTATGATCGAGCACTTGTATTCGAGCCCTCGAGGCCCCTGGCTTGTATTATGATGCTTGTATGACTTATTTTATTTGTAGAGTTGTGTTGTGATATCTTCCCGTGAGTCCCTGATCTTGATCGTACACATTTGCGTGCATGATTAGTGTACGATTGAATCGGGGGCGTCACAAGTTGGTATCAGAGCCGACTGCCTATAGGAATCCCCTTTCCAACTCCTTGGCCGAAGTTGAGTCTAGACTTTACAAAACTTTTACTAACATGGCTGTGTGTTTTACGGGCACACGTTGCCATTGGGTGGTGTTAGGATCTTTTATTCCTCGACCTATACTCTGGGACTCTGACATCTCTTCTATTCGGGTTAAATGAATTTTTACTAAATCTAACATTAGGATCTCGTTATCATTTTCACCCGGGGAGCCCCTTATTACTGCTGATCGTCTGCTGCACCAGAAGACCCTGAAGATACTCTCCGCTGTTAACCCGAGAACTTGTGTTCATCGCGTTTGCAATTCACCTTCCACCGCAAACCCTTATGGATAACTACTTGCATTTGTTATTCTTACATTCATCCCCAGTGGTCTTGTTATTACAAGATACCCTGAAAAACTCGTCGTGGTTTCGACAATCCCTTGAGCTTACTGCCTTGCTGTTCTTGTCACTTGAATACCCCTACGGTTAATTCTCGCATTTATCGAGTATCCGCCCATCCCCCAGTTGTTCATGAGTTACACAAAAGTCTTCGAAATACCACCCGATATTCCGAAAATCCTCAGCAACCTATTGCTCTGGAATTTCTTGTTTGCTTTCATTATGATTAATCCCATAAGTATAGAAATCTTATTGACATTTCTTGTCATTATCATTTTGAGTCTGTTGACTCAATATGTTGCGAATACACGCAATCATCATTGATCCTTATAAATTACCTTTCGGCTGAGCTTCCATTCCTGTAACTGGAATTGGTTCTCGACCAATCCAATTGTCTTTGATTGTACCCTACGGCTATTCAACTTATCCACCCCTAATCAGAGCATTGCTTCTGATTCCTTGAATTGGAAATCATAATTCCTTTGCATTTGACAATTGAGTTAGTCAGTTGTTTCTATAATTTGATCTCCTTGCACTCTTCTTCCTCTAGTTGAGTACCGATGCTCACGTCAGATCCCTTGTGGACCATCAGGCCCATTGTTGGATTTTATCCGTCAGCATCCTTCATATTCAATAACCTTGTGAGCCTTCCCTTGGATACATAATGCCCTTGGTAATTGTATCATCTACTTTCGCAACCTTGCTCTACTTTCGAGCTTGTGTTATTTACTCTTGAAACTTGTGGTATACGTTTCTAAGAAGCCCCTATGGGTTGAACATATGCCTTCTCTAAACCGTGTGAACCCGAAAGTTTTCACGAGTCATACTCTTCTGGTGCTTCACCAGGTAAAATTTCAACACTGCAACTTCATCGAATGTGAGAAGTGAATGAAAGGTTATGCATTGGAGAAGTGGGAGTCGACCTTGAACTTGTGTTCATGCCCATGGACACGATGTAGATCTTATCATTAAAGCTTCTTTTAAATAAATTATTCCTTTGGTATAAGTTCATCTTATATCTAGGATCTGGCCTTTTGCAACCGTGGTTCCGACCATGATTGTTCTTCTTTGATCTCATTTCTCGGACAAGTTAAAACAATTGTCTCCTATGGATCAATACCCCAGTCCACCCTCTATTTTGATCTGTCGTCGAGTATTACCCCCTGGTATCTCGAGATTATCATGGAACTGCATAACTTCTTATGAGTTCTTCATCAAGTGCTACGTTCCCACTGATTTCAATTTTTCACGGGCTCTGAGTTATTAAACACTCAAAGACACCGATAACTGAACCAAGTCCGCTCTACGGTTCAACAACTCTTCAGTAAGCTTCTATAAGTACGAGTTTGTACCAGATCACACCATTCCTAGCCTGTTTGGCTATATCATTGTCGTGACGATTCTAACGGTGCTACCTGGTCCTTATTCTCGGAGCACCAATTTTCGACGATGAACTAACCTTACGTCGATTTTCCTTGTCATACCCTTTCACCTACAACAACAAGCTTGAGTTTGAGTTTGTATCGTAACTGTGGTTCCAATAACCTCTTGCTTCATCATTCCTTTGACTTGATGTCGTCGCTGATTGACTACATCTGCATGAAATCTCTCGACAATTGTGTCGTGATCATCATCAACCTTATGAGCTCTTCCAGGAATTCAATTGAATTCATGATGGGTAATACCATCCTTGCCCCTCGATGATTCCTGTTCTCATCGACCACTTTATTGCCTTTCGTTCAACACAACTTGTTCGTGTTTTATGTAAACCTTGAGATCACTGCTACCCAGCAGTTGATCTTCCTTACCTCGGAAGTATTACCATCTCTTTTCGTCAAGAATGTGGTGAGAATTTCACCACCTCTTAATAATTCTTGATATCATAATACTTCTTGCCATCTTCGTTCATTCCTTGGTCCCCGTATTGTTTTCAACCGGAATACCGACAATGGAGCTATGACGTGTGAATTCAAAACTTCTAGCAACCCTATTGCTTTGAAGTGAATGGGCGATAGTTCATTCTAAGTCCTTCGCTAATTGAATCACCATTCTGGCATTGGTCGTGCAACCCAACCCATATTTCGGGCGCACCTTTCAACCAATGTTTAATTGTGTATGTTTCCTCGAGCATACTTCCTTATATCATTTGATCTGACAAATGTTATCTCCTTGTTCACTTAATGGTGGAAATCCATCTTTTGGGAATCTCGGTGAATTGCCGTTGAGTTCACCAGACACCTCCTTGTCCTCTCCTTGGGTTAATGATGAAATCTTGTTAACGGAAGTCACTTCATAGTTCATTTCCCGAGAATCTTACAGTGTCATCCCGTCAATTGGTGTTGCACCTTTCTTCTCAGGCATCCTGAGCCTGAGGTATCCTGACACCAATCATACCTGAATCTCCGTCAGATATGATGGTTAGGACAACTTTCCAAGAGTTATGATATTGATCCTTTGATGACCCGGTAACATGATGTCATGCCTAGCACCCCCCCCCCCTCGGCTGGAGGACCTATCATTATAGATTCCTTTTCAGCAAGGTTATCCATTCACCCATGAGGAAATTGTACGACTTATTCTACAAGTTATTCCTGATGGATCCTTCGTGTTTCCAGAGTCTGATCTTCACATGAAGACCATGTCAATGCTATCTCGAAGCATGTCTATGGTACTCCAATTTTCAACAAGAACATTTGAAACCCAATGTTAAATGTTTCTTGCCCAATTATCCAAACACCGTTGAATGGGTAAGGTCATGAAAATTTCTCTTCCTTTTCCTAAAGGGGTTTTCTACGCTATATCCCGTCATGAATATCATGCGTTGCTTGCCCTTGGGAAGGATATACCCCCTGATATATGTGTTTAAACACATTTTCCTTTTCATTGTTCTGTTTACTCTGATAATCTTATTTTCCTTTCCATTGGTTGGTTTAACCTTTCTTGAGGTCTATATAATCTAAGCAGTATTATTCTCTTGCTTATGTAAACACCTCGGTGTACACCTCTGTCAGTAAGACCCTGTTGAAATTGTCGATAGCATTCCGGTCACCACCGATGGACGAGAACTTTGCCTATTGGTCCGCCTCGTTCAACGAGCAGGAAAATGGTTCTCTTCGTCCCTCGCCCCTGGTACCGACATTGTGCCGACATAACTGATAGGCTACCCTCTGACATGCCTTGCTATTGTGACCGTGCGAGATGTCCCCGCTCCTATTTTTAACCCACCTGGTGGGCCCATAACCCACAGTTCCACAGGATCGAAACCTGACTCTCCTGTACACCCCCTGTTCCCAAAGTTATTCCTCACGCGTGGCCTCGTGTGTAATTCACGAGCCACCTTACGATGAGATCATCAATCTGGTATCAGACGCAATACTTATTCCCATTGCTCTGAACCCCTTTCACACTTCGCTTCAGGCAATGAACGATTGCCTATGCGCTTGAAACTTCTATTTTGCACCTTCTTGCTTTGCTCTCGATATTGTCTTAAATTTCAATTCGAGAGTTACTTTCCGCCACCTTCCTCGTTGTTGTCTACCAAATAATCTACCCTGCAGAGATCCATTCTTCGGCATACCCCCTTAATCTTTCGTTAGTACGATGAAATTTCCGAAGAAAGGATGATGACTTCATCATGATGACCTGAAGCAGAGAAAAGAAGACATCAATATAATGGGCCGACCTCTTCGAGAAGAGCAACCAAGACTGAGAAGATCCGTTATCATTTCGTAACTAGATCCCTCCCCCCTTACTCGTGCTCCTAAATCTCGGGACGAGATTTCTTGTAGTGGAGGAGAATTGTGACGCCCGGATAATCAAGCTACAGTAAGCTCTGCTAATGACACCACGTCACCTCCGTTACTGTCACTAATCTCGCGTTAGTTCGAAAACGATTCAAATTCAAATTTGAGATTTAGGCGAACAACAAAAGTTTTCAAACATTTAAAACTAAAATGTCCAAAATGTGTCAAATAAATCATGGGTAATACTGGTGGAGAAACCACAAATTTTATAAAATGTTTAAAGGCTCTAAACTAATTAAAATAGCAACTATGACAATTAATTAAATGCCTTTTAAAAATAATAATAATGCAAACTGTTTTAACTAGGTGTCAAACTTTTGGGGCAGTAGAATAAATTATAACATTAAATTAGGAGTTGTATTTATATTTTATAAAACAGAAATTAAAAGAAAATAGATAAAGAAAAGAAAACAGAAAACAAAGCTAAAAAAAAAGAAGGCAACCCCCCCCCACTGGGCTTCGGCCCAGCAGGCCACAACCCCCCACTGGGCCAACCCACCAGGCCCAGCCGGCCACTCCCCCACTACTCCTTATCTCCTCACCACCGAAACCCTAGCCGCCCCCCACTCCACCCGATTCCTCCCTGATCCCCTTCTCCTTCCTCCCGCGCCGACTGGATCGGGATCC
>NC_041384.1:714266655-714281163 GCF_002162155.2 Triticum dicoccoides
GCCGTCTTGCTTATGTTTGCACTGTATTTATTGTTTCTTCCCCCTCTTCTCTTCGGTAGACTACGAGACCGACGCTGCTGCTGCCCAGTTCGACTACGGAGTTGACGACCCCTCTCTTTTGCCAGAGCAACCAGGCAAGCCCCCCCTTTGATCACCAGATATCGCCTACTCTTCTCTATACTGCTTGCATTAGAGTAGTGTAGCATGTTACTGCTTTTCGTTAATCCTATTCTGATGCATAGCCTGTCATTGCTGCTACAGTCATTGATACCTTACCCGCAATCCTAAATGCTTAGTATAGGATGCTAGTGTTCCATCAGTGGCCCTACACTCTTGTCCGTCTGCCATGCTATACTACTGGGCTGTGATCACTTCGGGAGGTGATCACGGGCATATACTATATACTTTACACTGTTACTTTACCTGTGATACTGTTCGGAGTTGGGGGCTGAAAGGACAGGTGGCTCCATCCCGGTAGAGGTGGGCCTGGGTTCCCGACGGTCCCCGACGGTTACTTTGTGGCGGAGCGACAGGGCAGGTTGAGACCACCTAGGAGACAGGTGGGCCTGGCCCTGGTCGGCGTCCGCGGTTGCTTCATAATAACACGCTTAACGAGATCTTGGTATTTGATCTGAGTCTGGCTACGAGCCTATACGCACTAACCATCTACGTGGGAGTAGTTATGGGTATCCCGACGTCGTGGTATCAGCCGAAGCACTTCAGACGTCAGCGACGGAGCGGCGCGCGCCGAATTGGACTGGAACGCCACTAGGCTAGGTCTGCTTTCGGCCGCGTAAGCAACGTGCAGGTGTGCTATGGGCGATGGGCCCAGACCCCTGTGCGCTTAGGTTTAGACCGGCGTGCTGGCCTCTCTGTTGAGCCTAGGTGGGGCTGCGACGTGTTGATCTTCCGAGGCCGGGCATGACCCAGGAAAGTGTGTCCGGCCAAATGGGATCAAGCGTGTTGGGTTATGTGGTGCACCCCTGCAGGGAAGTTAATCTATTCGAATAGCCGTGATCTTCGGTAACAGGACGACTTGGAGTTGTACCTTGACCTTATGACAACTAGAACCGGATACTTAATATAACACACCCTCCAAGTTCCACAGACAACCCGGTGATCGCTTTTCTACAGGGCGACGAGGAGAGGATCGCCGGGTAGGATTATGCTATGCGATGCTACTGGAGATGCTACTTGGAGATGCTACTTGGAGGACTTAAATCTACTCTCATCTACATGCTGCAAGACGGAGGCTGCCAGAAGCGTAGTCTTCGACAGGATTAGCTATCCCCCTCTTATTCTGGCATTCTGCAGTTCAGTCCACCGATATGGCCCTTTACACATATACCCATGCATATGTAGTGTAGCTCCTTGCTTGCGAGTACTTTGGATGAGTACTCACGGTTGCTTTCTCCCTCTTTTCCCCTTTCCCTTCTACCTGGTTGTCGCAACCAGATGCTGAAGCCCTGGAGCCAGACGCCACCGTCGACGACGACCCCTACTACACCGGAGGCGCCTACTACTACGTGCAGGCTGACGACGACGACCAGGAGTAGTTAGGAGGATCCCAGGCAGGAGGCCTGCGCCTCTTTCGATCTGTATCCCAGTTTGTGCTAGCCATCTTATGGCAACTTGTTTAACTTATGTCTGTACTCAGATATGTTTGCTTCCGCTGTCTCGTCTATGATCGAGCACTTGTATTCGAGCCCTCGAGGCCCCTGGCTTGTATTATGATGCTTGTATGACTTATTTTATTTGTAGAGTTGTGTTGTGATATCTTCCCGTGAGTCCCTGATCTTGATCGTACACATTTGCGTGCATGATTAGTGTACGATTGAATCGGGGGCGTCACAAGTACCCTCCATACAACTACTCGCCGCCCGCCTACGCTTCCTCCCCGACGCCCCCGCTAAGCCGTGGCCCGCTGCCCTTCTCGCACCTCGGCGACACCGACGAGACCGAGGCCGACATGGACGACATCATCGCAACAGGTTCGGCCGCGGCCGCCGCATCTCCCGGGTTCGTCACCCAGGACGAGGTGGTGGATCTCAGCGGCGGCATGGACGGCGAGCTCGGCTACATCTAAGGCGAGGATGACCAGGAGGAGCAGGAGGAGGAGGAGGAGGAGGAGGAGGAGGAGGAGGAGCCGACGCCTGCGACGGCGAAGGGGCACAAGAAGAAGCGGGCGGCCAGGACAGGCGAGCCGCGCATCAAATGGGCGTCCAAGGAGGAGGAATGCCTCGCCGAAGCATGGAAAGTCGTCTGCCTCGACCAGACGACCGGCACGAACCAGAGCGTCGACACGTACTAGGACCGCATCAAGGCCGAGTTCGACGAGCGCAAACTCATCGACCCCTACTTCAAAGGCGTCTACATGCAGTGCGGCTCCAGGGTGATGGCGAACCATTGGGGGCGTATCCAGGGGGCGTGCAACAAATGGCATGGGGTCGTCGAGGAGGTCGCGGCTCACCCGGAGAGCGGCGCCAGCGTCGAGGATCAGGTATGCCACGCCGGCTTCCCGCCTCTCTTTGCCGTGTACGTGTGCCAACTGTTTGTCCCTCCGCGCAGTTGCTGCTCATGTTCACCCTGTACCGGCAGAGCAACAGCGACGCCGAATTCAAGTACCTCCACGTCTACAAGCTCATTGACAAGTGCGAGAAGTGGGCGGAAGTCCAACGCACCCTCGACAAGGCCAAGGAGACCTACAAGCCGGACGCGTCGACTCCTGGCGCATCGGAAGGGCGGCCGGACGGCAACAAATTTGCCAAGAAGGGGAAATACGCCGACACGACCACCGCTCGAGTGCAGGAGTCCATCGAGCACTGCCTCGCCGACACGCAGACCCGGGCCGTCCTTCGTGAAGAGAAGACCGAGGCGCGGTGGTCGGTGTTGATGTCGAGCAGCGCCGTCAAGCTCGACCTGCTCGACGAACGTCGCCACGAAGAAGAGAAACACCGACCTAGCTTTCCTGCTGGGCGGGGCGGACATGCTCCAGAGCACCGACGAGGCGGTCAAGGTGTGGTACTTGGCGGAGCGCGACCTCATCCTGAACCAGCTTCCCTCGACAAGGCCGCCGACGCCGACGCGCACGCCGACGCCGACGCCGACGCACACGCCGACGCAAAGCCCGCGTGACGACGCCTCCACGACGCCCAGCACCACCGAAGCCGCGCCGACGCCGCCCAGCGCAGAGGCTGCTCCGTCACCGCCAAGCCCGCGCACGCTAACTCCGCCAACGCCTGGGACAGAGCCCACCGAGTGATGCGCACGTGAACTTCTGCTGCTCTATTTTTTGTAAGCCGAACTGTGGCTTGCGATCGCCCGACTTGTGGCGTCTTTTATGAGCGGGAACGACCAAGTTCAAATTTTTCGCGTCTTGGGGACGTGACTGGGAGCTAAATCGCCCCCAGGGGCCGAACTAGCGCCGGATCCCCTCAGACCGCCCTTTTTTAACGTCCTGGGGGGCCAAACGACTGGAGATGCTCTAATGTCACAACGCGCATAGGAACAGGGCACCCATCTCAGAGAAGCCTGCCTGCAGAACGCATGCAGCGGGCCGATCCATCGCTGTACGCTACGCCCCAGAGAAAGCTTCATTGTCGATAGAAACGTCTCCATCCACTGAACACAAATCAATGAAAGACGTGAATAAATTCAGAAACATGCGACCACCAATGGCAAAGTCTAGGGCTTGAACCTTGATGAGTTGGTACCAACCCTAACCATCCGAACTACGCTCAGTTCATAGCCCGAGTCTACTAAAATATGCCATATAACCGATCCAAATTAATCAAAATCTTCTATATCTAAATAGTTAGCCTCCACTAACTATTTCTCTCATCATGCAAACATGCCACATCATCGCACAACATGCATGAGAAAAGGCTCACCCCCACTACCATATATCTCAAAATGCAAGCATGCCACTTCATCAGAACATGCATGGAAAAAAGACTCATCTTACCATGCAAACATACATGAGAATTTTCATTCTATAATACAATATATATTTAATAAACATTTTACAACTACATAGTAATCAAACATAATAAATTACATGTATATTTAGTTTTAGCTTTTTTATATTATCATTTAAAATATCCATGTCTCATAAAACGAACCACCTTGAAATATGTAGCAAACCATTCGGCAACAATGTGCGGGTATCGTAGTTATTAATATAGGCCGTTACATAGGTAATTATTTAGATACATTATAACCGAACACTTTTCCATCCCTCTCAGGCCATCAGCCGTTTCAGCCATCGGATCTCGCCCTCTAGACATTCTTGGCCGTGAGATGCACTTCTCTTCATATGGGTGTACGCGAACTGGATTTGGCTGCTGCTCCCATAACAAAATCCGATGTTTCGTGTTAATTGGGCCAGCTTAGCATTGGGCTGTGTCGACTCGGCCTTGCTGGGGTTACCTCTCTCCATAACCGCTCGCTCCTCCCCAACTTCTCTCCTTTCTAGCGGCGGCGAATCGTGCGCTGCTGCCTAGATGGGTCCAGCCGTCCAGGGGCGGGGAGGGCCTCGCTAGGCGATGGGACGCCACAGGCCACAGGGCGACCTCGCCGGTCTGGCATTCATGGGATGGGGGCGAACCGTCCCTTCAGTTGAGTACAAAGTTTGAGGAAATAAATCACCATTGCTACCAGCCTTAATGGTGAATTGGTGATCGAAGTGCGCCACTCCCGGATGCCGATAACTGCATGCCGGTTACCATGCCGCCCCGTGCTATATACCAAAATAGATTCCCCTTCTTCCTACGTTCCCTCTTTCTCACAATTAGTTATGGGTTCTTACCTGATCTCTTTCGGCCCTCTCCACAATAATAATCCTCAAATATTGATACCCAAATTAATACACGAGGATCATACAACACATCATACAACACAAATTCAACATACATTCAACGATACAAAGCTAGTGTAGCCGAATAATTCAGTACTCCCTCCGTTCCGTTATATAAGGTGCATTTGTTTTTTGAAAGGTCAAATGAGTGCAAGTTTGACTGAGTTTTTAGAAATTATATCAGTACTCACAATACAAAATTTATATCACTTGATCATGAAATCTAGTTTCCTATTTAATCTATTAGGTATTGCGGATGTTGTTATTTTATTCTATAATTTTGGTCAAACATTCTAATGGTTGACTTGCACGGAAATCAATACACCTTATATTTTGGAACGGAGGTAGTGCATGCTAAAATAAAATTCAATAGTTCATACATAGATAAGCGATACAAGTATGAATCAACGACTTCAGTTCTCGCAGTCATTGATCAAGTTAGAAATCTTTTTCATCGTAGTAGGACAATCAAGGTATATGAACGAGACGAACTTGACACTCAATAACCAATCATCAGTCGATGGAATATAATCTAGTGTCAAGCTACCTCGTTCGCGGAGGTTGATGGACCTAATGCAACAAGAGAGAAGCTCCAACTAGAGGTGGGGCAAAATGACTCACCTAGGCTTCGACATTGGAGAAGAGGCATCTGTGCGGGAGGGAAAGATCGGGATCCAGAAGACAAGGACGAAGCAGCAACTGTTGCATTTCGATCCAACATGCCCGTTGGATTTCGATCCAACATGGCAGATAACTTGTTTTTATACATTACTAGCACATATGCTCGTGCAATGCAACGGACAATGGCGTTAGGTTTTTACGTAAGGCATGTGATTGATTAATGCCCAATTGATGGGTGCAACGTCTTTCCCTTTTCTTGACATCATGTAATTCGACAACCAAGAGATAGATGATCCTTATCTATTTTCTTTTGCATCTATAATTGTAGTGCAAGCCTCGACAAGACCGTAATCTTCCACCTATACCTCCTTCAAGTCTCTACATACACTTGCAATTACTACCGAGTTCACTACATAATATGTTGTCCAAGAGAGGTCCAACTCCTCCTCTAACCTTCGCCCTCTTTATTACTTCTTATAAGCCCTCTACACTAATCTAGACTGCTGATTGATTTCATAAAACACCACGGTATTTCTAAAAAATGTGCAATGAACGGACAT
Source organism: Triticum dicoccoides (assembly GCF_002162155.2). Lineage (NCBI taxonomy): Eukaryota > Viridiplantae > Streptophyta > Magnoliopsida > Poales > Poaceae > Triticum > Triticum dicoccoides. Next base: position 714,272,692 of record NC_041384.1, read on the forward strand.
AAATGTTTCATATTTTATTACTCTAGTAGGTATAGATATAGATATAGATATAGATTCGGTGGTCCCTTGATTTCTTTCGCTCCACTGTCACGTACTACCACTACTATTTTCGCTCTCTATCCACATGTACGTCGGTACGCCCCATGTTTGATCTGGTCCCGGCTGGTGCGGTGCCCGTGAACTCGGATCAGTGGCTCGACCGATCGGCCGGTACGTCTGAAGCAAAGGAACAAACGGGGGGGTACACATGCAAAGGATCCCGTAATGGCACGACGCGCCGAGGAACAGCGCACCCATGTCAAGACAGGGCTGCAGAACGCATGCAGGGGGCCAATCCATCGCCGTACGCTAACGCTCCGGCGGTGCATGAGCTGGATCCTTCCACGGATCCATGTCTGCTCTGCTCCCTCCTGTACGCAACGCACGCACGACGACGACGCGAATACACACACACAGACCGACATCGACACACGCGCATGATGAGATGAACAGCTAGCTCATTTCGCCCCGAAAACAAGGAGCGCACACATGCGCGCCAGCCGGACGCATGCACGCACGGCCACCCTGTATTGCATGTGTATCACACCACACAAAACGGCCAAACTCTCACCGTAGCCGGGACTTGGAGCGTACTGTACATGCATATCAATTACATGCGTACGTACATGACAGTGAGGGTGTTTGTTTGGCGTGTCTACGTACGAGTGTAGTGGTGCAGCGACAAATGGCACCCCATACATTTTGTAAGTACGTACGTGCCCGTCCGATCGATCGAGCCATCCCTTTCGATCGGCGTGTGGCCAAAACCGGACACCGAGGAGGCCTTGTTTCTGACATTTCTACATCGAGCCAGCGGCAGTGGGGCGATGCTGTCCAAATTCCAAAATGCTCCCCTGCAGTCTGCAGATGTGAATTTAAGGGTTGCCGATGGAAACCATTTCGATCTGATTTTCTTTACGAGAACATGCCAATGCTAGGCTTGTGCGCAGGGGGCCTTTTGGCAAGACGCTTTATATTTTGATGAAAATGTTTGGACTCAACCGACTGATCGTTCCAACGACCGCCTTCATGACCATATGTTCTAATTTTGATTGGATGACTCAAGAGCAACTATTAACCATAGTTCAGGTTTGCAACTTGGCCACTGTTGCAATCTTTTCATCTGCAATAAGGGGCATGCTGCAGACCCACCGAGCACGTCGTCAAGAAGCCCGACCTTCTATGGGATGCCCCGATCTACGTTCAACCAGATGTCGTCGCGCCTGCCAACGAGGAACGAGCTCATCAGCAAGAACCGCATCGGCCCTTCACCGTCGCTCCTCTCCTTGAATTTTATCACCTCCCTTTGTGCCCGAGCTTGCCCGCCTGTGCGCCATGGCAGCCACCGTGACTGGCTCCTATTGCTGGTCCCCACGCGCTGCCTCCCATGCAGCCTTGTCCGGCGCCCGCAACCGCAAGCACCTCCCTTGCAGCCTCGTCCGACGGACGCGACCGCGAGCCAGAGATGTTTTTTGCAACAAGGATCCTATTGCAATTGCAATGACGATGTTGACTGTCACGAGCCAGAGATGCTTTCGCAATGAGGATACCGTTGCAATTGCAAAAAGGGTTTTATTGCAATGACAGGTCGCACGATGGGCAAATTGCCCCCCGACTGGCCTATGTATATTTTCATAGACTATACCTCATATGTTCCGGATAATTTCATTCTTCACTCAATTCAACGTTTTATTCCCACTCATTGGAGGAAAATGAGACATTTCTATATTTATACTACTCCTATAAAAAGTAATTGGTTATTCACATAATTTATAATTATAAATAATATCTGCATTTTGACTTATGAAGAACATTTCCATTATAATAGTGGCCCACCGCGCATACCATGCATGAGAGAAAAGGCTGTGCTACAGCGGTGCATGGACCCCCCGTGCATGCATGCATGCTGTAGCGTGAAGGGGAGGGTCGAGACCGGCCTATGTCTACGTGTGTAGACGGCCTTTTTTAGCCTTGGGACACGCCGAAAACTCATACGGATTGTGTGATGGCCTGGCCGGCGTCCTCTCCTCCCCATCGAGCCATCCGCTTCATTGTATGGAGTAATAACGCAGCGTATATTCACGGGGTGGTCGAGCACCTACGTCTGCACGTAGTTGCTAACTTGCTATAGCTGAGTTAGATCTGACCTTCATAGCTAAACTAGCCCGGAGCAATGTGAACAGTGATCTACGCGAAGAGTACTACTCCCTCCGTTCCTAAATACTTGTCTTTCTAGAGATTTCAACAAGTGACTACATACAGCACAAAATGAGTGAATCTACATTTTAAAATATGTCTACATACATCCGTATGTTGAGTCCATTTGAAATGCCTAGAAAGACAAGTATTTGGAAACGGAGGAAGTACTACTTAATAACTAAACTAATTAACTACTACCTTCATTCGGTTGCCGTACACGTACGTGCAAACTAGCAGATCGACCGAGACGATCGATCTGGCATCGCCATTTTAGTGTGCATCCATACGTACGTACGGGCCGGTGCATATGTATCGATGGATGTCCTGTGCCGCTATCATTTCGTCCGGTACCAACCGTACACACGGTTAATGAGCTTGCTCGATTCTATGCATACCTGGCCAAACCTCGGGCCGGGCCAGGCGGGCTTTGGGCCGGGCCGGGCCGGGTCTAGCCAAGCATGAGCCAAAAAACCTAGGCCCAAGCCCGGCCCAGCCAGGCCATCGGTCCTAGTTTTTGGGCCTAAGCCCAGCCCGAACATGCAAAAGCCCGCCAAGCCTCGGGCCGGGCCCCTTCAGAAAACTGCAAGAATGACGGGCCCGGCCCGGCCAGGCCACCGGGCTCAAAATCTAGGCCCCAGCCCGGTCTGGGAGCAGCGTCGGGCTGGGCCGGGTTGGACTGCCCATGGCCAGGTCTAATTCTATGCTCCACTACCACTAGCTACTACGTGCGACCCACTCGATTCTACTACTACGAGGACCAATAAATCAGGATGGAGTTAGTATTACTATAGTACCTCCTTAGTTCCTAAATATAAGTCTCTCCAGGGATATGGAGTTTCTACACCTGAGCTCATATGCTCCTCATGTGAATAATAAAATAAAGAACAATTCAAAAAATTCTGATATTTTTTGTGCCATACTTTAGAAAATATTTGTTGTGCATACAAAATTTCATCAAGAAGTGGCAAACAAAATCGATACTCTGAAAATATTACTTTCAAACGCATTTTGGAGCTCTGGTTTTGTTATTTTTTGCCACAACTTCCACCAATGTGATTTCGTGATGAAATTTTACATACATGCAAAACAAACAGTTGTTAAATTATGCCAAAAAATTCAGAATTTTTTGAAATGTTTTTCTGTTTTATTTAGTTTACTGTTCACACCAGAAACATATGAGCTCAGGTGTAGAAAGGTACTTTCGTTTTTCTAAAGATTTCATTATGGATTACATATGGATGTATACGACATATTTTAAAGTATAGATTCGCTCATTTTTCTCCATACGTAGTCCATATTAGAATCTTAAAAAAGACTTATATTTAGGAACGGAGAGAATAGCCAAATAGCAAGTATACCTATGGGATGGACTGGATGGTACAATTCTAGTGGTACATGGGCCCATTAGGGCATCTCCAATGCCGACCCTCAGACCGGCCACAACAGTTCGGCTCGAGACTGTCTGGACGTGTTTTGTCATCCAAGGTTGTCCTGTATCGTACCTGCAAAAAAATAGTCATGAGTAGTATGGACGTCTTTTTTCCGGCAAACCAGGGGAGTGAGGGGAGGTGGGAGGGGGCAATGCGGGCGTCCGAACCGCTGCCATGGCCGCTTCTCACTGCCTTGGCCCACCGAAAAACTCTCCCTTGTTCGGGCCCTTCCCCGCCAGAAGCCAGCTGCTCGCATCCATGCCGCTCTAGAGCGGCAGCTCCGAATTGATGCCGGTCCAGAGCGGACATGACCTCTCGCTCGCATCAGCATTGAAACAGCTCACCTGGCGAGGGCGCTGTCCGCATGGATTCTCGATGTCCGTGTCTGTTAAATGTCGGAGATACATTTACTGGATGGGACGGGACGGATGCCTACCATGCCCATTCAATATCCAATACTCTGTCTGCGGCTATTAAACATGCTCGCCGCCCGAACTTATTTAAGTAGACCGTACACTAAATATTGCAAGCTAGAAGAAGTAATTTGGCAAAAGACCGCTCGCAACCCGACATAGCGGTGCAACAAGGTCGTACTACATCGGAGTGACCATGAAACCGCGAACGCTAAATATTGCAAGCCAGAAGAAGTAATTTGGCAAAAATTAATTTGTGATGGCGAAATAAATTATAGTAAATAGCAACTATAGTGTACACGATGTCGCCCGTGTTGAAGCCAGCCGGGCTGCTAACGTGAAGTCGCCAGGCGAGGAGTCCGCCAGCACAGTTATGAGATCACAAACATGGTGTCATAACCTCACGGTGGCTATTGAAACGAAAGTTGGACCTGGAAGTCGTGCAGACAATACTCAAACAAGTATACGAAAACAAAATCAACCTAGTGTACGTGCGCACGCAGTGGTGAAGCCCTCGAGTGTCTTCTACGAGTGAGTATACGCGACAGCATATTCGATCAGGAACCCAAATTTAATATGTGATCAATTTTTTTTACAGCAGATAGCACCCATGGTGTACGAGGGGCCTGCCCGGTTGGAACTAGTAGGAATCCAACCGAGCGAAAGATCCTAATGGCTACATTTTGACTGTATATGTTCCGACTGGTGCACATAGTAGGTAATCAGTTAAAAAAACACCGCTAAGAAACTTACATAATACTTTTCCATCAAGGTTCACTCGAAATAAAAATTATCGGTGGTCATAAGCATGATATGAGTGAATGCATTGAAAACTCAAGCGTAAAAAGGATGGCATATTGATCCAACAGACTGGTCTCCTTGGTGATCATCCATGTACCCGATAGATCATGTGCGTGGAGCCAACATGATCTATGCATATTGATCCAACGGACTGGTCTCCTTGGTGATCATCCATGTACCCGGTAGAAATAACCACGTCAGTGTTAAATGAGAGACTACAGGGCTGTTTGGTTTCTAGCCACATTTTGCCACACTTTGCCACACCTTACTTTAGATAAGTTTGATCAAGTTAGGTGTGTGTTTGGTTCTAGCCACACCTAAAGCAAGATTTTTTTATGAGAAACGTACCCAGTTGTCATTGACACAAAAAGTGTTGCAAGATTACTTTAGGTAAACCAAAGTGTGACTAACAATTTGAGCAACTTAAATTAGGCAAGTGTGATAAAAAGTAATGTGGCAATGTATGACAAACATAGTTACAATCCAAACAGCCCCTACATCTGAACTGCATGTTCTGAACACTTGTGGGCGGTTGAGGGTCGGCGTTACAGACGCCCTGAAGCCAACAAAAGCCTGTTACAGGCCCTAGGACAAGCGGAACAGCTGGCCTAAACCCCAAACCAAAACATACTGGAAGGAAAACAAAATCATCTTTTAACCTCTGACCACCCACCTGCACATCCAAGCACGAGCCAGCTCACCTGCGCGGCAGCACTCCACTCCACCCCCAGCTCTTCTGCATATAGTGGTAGATTTCTTTCATCCCACAATCGTTTCACCACGGCTTTGTGCTTTCCAGTTGTAGTGAACGGATGAGCACCTCCAATACGTACTGCGTCCTGTACTTGTTTTTGTGAGACGGTACGGGCTGGAACAGAGTAATTATCATCAGCACGAGTGCACAAGTGAGGTACACTACTTGCGGTCATTTCATCGTCTCGATGGAATGGACGCGACCGCGGAAACTGTCTTTTCCGGTCAGCGCGCCTCCCTCCCTCCTCTGTTTCCAGCTTGGCGTTGTAGGCAGTGCCCTCCAGAACCAAAAACGTACGTGCCAGCTGGCGCGCGGCTTCGAGAGGTTCGAGGTCTCAGTCGTCGAGACACACGACACAGCAATGGAGCCGCCGGTTCACGGCTCATGAGTTATTGTAGACCGAGGACGGACGTGTCGACCACTGCTCGATCGGCTCGCCCCACGCTAACCAAACAATTTTGTTTGCCACAGTAAATCCGGGTAAGTGGGCACACTGCATGCATGCATGCTTCCTGGATGACACTACAGCACGTTTTGAGGAGACACCGCCGAGCATGACAAGGTGGCGGACCTTGCCCTGACCCGAAGGAGAGCAAAGAAAAGCTCTTTTCGCTACGCGGTCGCTCGCGCTCAGCCAGCCACCCCAACACTGTCTGTCGACGAAGCGGCGGCGGGGCCAGCACAGCGAGCGCAACAGTGTCGTCTCGCTGGTCGCCGCTGCCGGCGGCACAGTCGTCCTCGTCGCTACGCCAGCCTACACGCGCGCAGCGTGCCGCGGCGCGCTCGTGCCGAAATCAGACCGCCACATGCCTTGCCTGCCGCTGCCGGCGACGCCTTCTCCTTCCCCAGCTCGTGCCCGGCGCAGGCCTACATACGGGCTACCCCAAGCTAAGGGCATCTTCAGCCGTTGGCCCCCCAGGGGCGTCTAAAAGCGCCGCCTGGGGGTGAGCCGGCGTAAAAAATGGCCCTGGGCGAGTTGGTCCCTAGCCGTCGGCCCCCAGGGCCGCCCCCAGACGCGTATTTAAAAAAAAGGACCGTTCGGCAAAGTTATGATAAAAACTAGTTAAATTTCGGACAAACATGGCAAATTTCGGTGAAATTCGCGCATTTTCATTACAATAACCTAATCTAAAAAAAAGGGCTGAAGTCGTCGCCGCCATCGCCGCCATCGTCGTCGTCGGCCTTCTCCTCCTTGACGCGGGCGCCCCTGCTGGACCCCTGCCCGGCGTCACCATGGCGGACTGGCGGCGGCGCGTCGTCGTCGTCGTCGCTATCGCATAAGACGACGACCCCGTCTTCAACGCGGCCGTGTCGGCGCTCCTCGAAGCGGCGCAGGGCGGCGCGCTGGCGTTCCTTCTCCTTCTCCCGGCGCGCCTTCTCCATCGCAATGGAGTCCTGACGCGCCCATTTTAGGACCGCGTCGTCGTCGTCGAACTCCGCCTCCACCGGCGCCAGCCCCGGCTCCGTCTTCACCGGCGCCAGCCCCGGCTCCATCTTCGGCTTGACGAAGCGCGGAGGAGCCGACGAGGAGGGGGCGCGCCGGCTGCCCTCGTTGATGACGATGCCGACACTGCGAGTGCGCCGACCGTTTGGCATCTCCGCCGCGGGCTCGGCCTTGACGCCGAGAAGCGCCGGAGAACCGGACGAGTGGGAAGATGAGCGAGAGGAGGAAGACGAGGAGGAGGCGAACCTCCTTGGCGCCCATGTGCGTCGGTGTTGCGACGGGGCGACCCCCGTTGCAGGATAGGTCAACGGCGGGTTGTTGCCGCCGTCGAGGTGCGTCAGCACGCCCTCTAGCATGCGGCCCGGGACGCCCCACCACAGGTGGCACCCCACGCTGTTCTTCACGCCGCCGACCACCGACGCGTCGTTGGTGGAGGCCAGGCGCTGGAAGTACGCCGCCCAAGCCGCGTGATTGTCGGCGGCGTACTGGGGGAGGGAGCGCTCGTCGTCGGTCAGGGAGGCGCGCGACCTCGACCTCCTCAGCGAAGTACGTTGGCTTCGCCACGGTGTCGGGTAACGGGGGAACGGGCACTCCCCCGTCGCTGAGCCGCCACCCCGTCGGCCCGGCGCGCATGTCCGGCGGCGCCGGGATGTTCGCCTGGAACAGGAGTCAGGACTCCTGTTCGCGGAGCGAACGCCGGCCGAAGCCGTTCGCCGCCACCTCGTCTCCGGGGAAGCGCTCTGCCATGGCGACGGGCTCGGCGGTGGTAGAGAGGGAGAGAGAGGGGCTGCCGGTGGCGCTCGGGAGAGGAAGACGGAGACGGAAAGAGAGGGGCTGGGCGGCGGCGAGGGGCGAGTTTGGTGTGGGCACCGGCGAGAACCGCCGGCCTTTATAGCCGCTCCGCGCCGTGTGTACGCGCGCGAGGGGGAAGGTGTCGGCGCGCCGTCTCGAGACGCGCCGCCCGTGAGGAATCAATGGCAAGGCTAACCGGCGGCAGCCTTGTCATTGATTCTCCGCGGGAACCGAGGCAGTTGGGGGGAAGACGAGCCGTCGTGTCCCTGACGCGGCTGGCCCGCGGCTTTTTCGCGCCAAAACAGTTTGCCTTGGCGCCACCGGACACCCCCAGCGCGCCGGGTTCGGCCTGAGTCCGCCGGCGCTATTTTCGGCCCAGACCGGCGAAAATCGGGCTCCTTAGGACGCGACTGGGCCGTTTTTTGGCGCCGGCGCAAAAAAAACGTCTGGTGAAGCCTTCCTAAAGGCGTGGCTGGAGATGCCCTAACCCCGAAATGAGAAATCTGCCTCGACTGCCACGCTCGCTCCGCCACCACACGTTTCACGTGCGCCAGCTCACGGACCTGACGCGCCCCATACCCAGCCAGTGTGCTCGCTCGA
>NC_041384.1:714281538-714300353 GCF_002162155.2 Triticum dicoccoides
GCTTCCGCGAGATCACGAGGATGGGTCTCGCGCGCTCGGTTCAAAATGCACGCTTTCATTCCATTTCCTGGGGTCCGGCCTGTTTATGACTAGCATCTGGAGAGCATGTGTTTTTGCAAGTGTAGAGCCAGAGCCAACAAGAAGGTGTATCGAAGCAATCAGGAAGGGCTCTCTGTTGGAAATGTGCCCTAGAGGCAATAATAAAAGCATTATTATTATATTTCCTTGTTCATGATAATTGTCTTTATTCATGCTATAATTGTGTTATCCGGAAATCGTAATACATGTGTGAATAATAGACACCAACATGTCCCTAGTAAGCCTCTAGTTGACTAGCTCGTTGATCAACAGATAGTCATGGTTTCCTGACTATGGACATTGGATGTCATTGATAACGAGATCACATCATTAGGAGAATGATGTGATGGACAAGACCCAATCCTAAACATAGCACAAGATCGTATAGTTCATTTGCTAGAGTTTTCCAATGTCAAGTATTTTTTCCTTAGACCATGAGATCGTGTAACTCCTGGATACCGTAGGAGTGCTTTGGGTGTACCAAACGTCACAACGTAACTGGGTGACTATAAAGGTATACTACGGGTATCTCTGAAAGTGTCTGTTGGGTTGGCACGGATCAAGACTGGGATTTGTCACTCCGTATGACGGAGAGGTATCACTGGGCCCACTCGGTAATGCATCATCATAATGAGTTCAAAGTGACCAAGTGTCTGGTCACGGGATCATGCATTACGGTACGAGTAAAGTGACTTGCCGGTAACGAGATTGAACGAGGTATTGGGATACCGACGATCGGATCTCGGGCAAGTAACATACCGATTGACAAAGGGAATTGTATACGGGGTTGCTTGAATCCTCGACATCGTGGTTCATCCGATGAGATCATCGAGGAGCATGTGGGAGCCAACATGGGTATCCAGATCCCGCTGTTGGTTATTGACCGGAGTGCGATCTCGGTCATGTCTACATGTCTCCCGAACCCGTAGGGTCTACACACTTAAGGTTCGGTGACGCTAGGGTTGTAGGGATATGTATATGCAGTAACCCGGATGTTGTTCGGAGTCCCGGATGAGATCCCGGACGTCATGAGGAGTTCCGGAATGGTCCGGAGGTAAATAATTATATATAGGAAGTGCTATTTCCGGTGATTTGGATCAAGAAGAAGGAGACGTTACGCTAACCGTACGTGTGTTGAACGCGGAGGTGTCGTCCGTTTGGCGCTAGGATCTCTGGTGATTTGGATCACGTCGAGTACGCCTTCCTCATCCCCGTTCTTTGAACGCTTCCGCGCGTGATCTACAAAGGTATGTAGATGCAATCCGATTACTCGTTGCTAGATGAACTCCTAGATGGATCTTGGTGAAACCGTAGGAAAATTTTTGTTTTCTGCAACGTTCCCCAACAGTGGCATCATGAGCTAGGTCTTTGCGTAGTTCTCTTGCACGAGTAGAACATAATTTATTGTGGGCGTTGATGTTGTCAACTTTCTTGCCGCTACTAGTCTTATCTTGCTTCAACGGTATTGTGGGATGAAGCGGCCTGGACCAACCTTACACGTACGCTTACGTGAGACCGGTTCCACCGACTAACATGCACAAGTTGCATAAGGTGGCTGGCGGGTGTCTGTCTCTCACACTTTAGTTGGAGCGGATTCGATGAAAAGGGTCCTTATGAAGGGTAAATAGAAGTTGACAAATCACGTTGTGGCTTTCACGTAGGTAAGAAAACGTTCTTGCTAGAACCCTACTTCAGCCACGTAAAACTTGCAACAACAATTAGAGGACATCTAACTTGTTTTTGCAGCAAGTGCTTTGTGATATGATATGGCCAAAGTTGTGATGAATGATGAATGATCTATATGTAACGTATGAGATGTTCATGCTATTGTAATAGGAATCACGACTTGCATGTCGATGAGTATGACAACCGGCAGGAGCCATAGGAGTTGTCTATATTTTTTGTATGACCTGCGTGTCATTGAGAAACGCCATGTAAATTACTTTACTTTATTGCTAAACGCGTTAGCCATAGTAGTAGAAGTAATAGTTGGCGAGAAACTTCATGGAGACACAATGATGGAGATCATGATGATGGAGATCATGGTGTCATGCCGGTGACAAGATGATCATGGAGCCCCAAAATGGAGATCAAAGGAGCTATGTGATATTGGCCATATCATGTCACTATTATTATTTGATCGCATGTGATGTTTATCATGTTTTCATCTTGTTTGCTTAGAACGACGGTAGTAAATAAGATGATCCCTCATAATAATTTCAAGAAAGTGTTCCCCCTAACTGTGCACCGTTGCGACAGTTCATTGTTTCGAAGCACCACGTGATGATCGGGTGTGATAGATTCTAACGTTCACATACAACGAGTGTAAGACAGATTTACACATGCAAACACTTAGGTTGACTTAACGAGCCTAGCATGTGTACAGACATGGCCTCGGAACACAGAAGACCGAAAGGTCGAGCATGAGTCGTATAGAAGATACGATCAACATGAAGATGTTCACCGACGTTGACTAGTCCGTCTCACGTGATGATCGGACACGACCTAGTTAACTCGGATCATGTTATACTTAGATGACAGGAGGGATGTCTATCTAAGTGGGAGTTCATTGAATAATTTGATTAGATGAACTTAATTGTCATGAACTTAGTCCAAATATTTTACAAATATGTCTTGTAGATCAAATGGCCAACGTAGTCCTCAACTTCAACGCGTTCCTAGAGAAAACCAAGCTGAAAGACGATGGCAGCAACTACACGGACTGGGTCCGGAACCTGAGGATAATCCTCATAGCTGCCAAGAAAGATTATGTCCTACAAGCATCGCTAGGTGACACACCTATTCTCCCTGCAGAACAAGACGTTATGAACGCCTGGCAGGCACGTACCGACGACTACTCCCTTGTTCAGTGTGGCATGCTTTACAGGTTAGAGCCGGGGCTCCAAAAGTGTTTTGAGAGACACGGAGCATATGAGATGTTCGAAGAGCTGAAAATGGTTTTCCAAGCTCATGCCCGGATCGAGAGATATCAAGTCTCCGACAAGTTCTTCAGCTGTAAGATGGAGGAAAACAGTTCTGTCAGTAAGCACATACTCACTATGTCTGGGTTGCATAACCGCTTGACTCAGCTGGGAGTTAATCTCCCGGATGACGCGATCATTGACAAAATCCTTCAGTCGCTTCCACCCAGCTACAAGAGCTTTGTGATGAACTTCAATATGCAGGGGATGGAAAAGACCATTCCTGAAGTATTTGCAATGCTGAAATCAGCAGAGGTAGAAGTCAAAAAGGAACATCAAGTGTTGATGGTGAATAAAACCACTAAGTTCAAGAAGGGCAAGGGTAAGAAAGCCTTCAAGAAGGACGGCAAGGGAGTTGCCGCGCCCGGCAAGCAAGCTGCCGGGAAGAAGCCAAAGAATGGACCCAAACCCGAGACCGAGTGCTTTTATTGCAAGGAAAGTGGTCACTGGAAGCGGAACTGCCCCAAATACTTAGCAGACAAGAAGGCCGGCAAAAAAAAAAGGTATATATGATATACATGTAAATGATGTGTACCTTACCAGTACTCGTAGTAGCTCCTGGGTATTTGATACCGGTGCAGTTGCTCACATTTGTAACTCAAAGCAGGAGCTGCGGAATAAGCGGAGACTGGCGAAGGACGAGGTGACAATGCGCGTCGGGAATGGTTCCAAGGTCGATGTGATCGCCGTCGGCACGCTGCCTCTTCATTTACCTATGGAATTAGTTTTAAACCTTATTTAGTGCCAAGTTTGAGCATGAACATTGTATCAGGATCTCGTTTAATTCGAGATGGCTACTCATTTAAATCCGAGAATAATGGTTGTTCTATTTATATGAGAGATATGTTTTATGGTCATGCTCCGATGGTGAATGGTTTATTCTTAATGAATCTCGAGCGTAATGCTACACATATTCATAGTGTGAGTACCAAAAGATGTAAGATTGATAATGATAGTCCCACATACTTGTGGCACTGCCGCCTTGGTCACATAGGTGTCAAACGCATGAAGAAGCTCCATGCTGATGGACTTTTAGAGTCTCTTGATTACGAATCATTTGACACGTGTGAACCATGCCTCATGGGTAAAATGACCAAGACTCCGTTCTCAGAAACAATGGAGCGAGCAACCAACTTATTGGAAATCATACATACTGATGTGTGCGGTCCAATGAGTGTTGAGGCTCGCGGTGGCTATCGTTATGTTCTCACCCTCACTGATGACTTGAGTAGATATGGGTATGTCTACTTAATGAAACACAAGTCTGAGACCTTTGAAAAGTTCAAGGAATTTCAGAGTGAGGTTGAGAATCAACGTGACAGAAAAATCAAGTTTCTACGATCAGATCGTGGAGGAGAATACTTGAGTCACGAGTTTGGCACACACCTAAGAAAATGTGGAATAGTTTCACAACTCACGCCGCCTGGAACACCTCAGCGTAATGGTGTGTCCGAACGTCGTAATCGCACTCTATTAGATATGGTGCGATCTATGATGTCTCTTGCCGATTTACCGCTATCTTTTTGGGGCTATGCTTTAGAGACTGTCGCATTCACTTTAAATAGGGCTCCGTCGAAATCCGTTGAGACGACACCGTTTGAATTATGGTTTGGAAAGAAACCTAAGCTGTCGTTTCTAAAAGTTTGGGGATGCGATGCTTATGTCAGGAAACTTCAACCTGAAAAGCTCGAATCCAAATCGGAAAAATGCGTCTTCATAGGATACCCTAAAGAAACTATTGGGTATACCTTCTACCTCAGATCCGAAGGCAAGATCTTTGTCGCCAAGAATGGATCCTTTCTGGAGAAAGAGTTTCTCTCGAAAGAAGTAAGTGGGAGGAAAGTAGAACTTGATGAAGTATTACCTCTTGAACCGGAAAATGGCGCAACTCAAGAAAATGTTCCCGAGGTGCCTGCACCGACTAGAGAGGAAGTTAATGATGATGATCAAGATACTTCTGATCAAGCTCCTACTGAAATTCGAAGGTCCACAAGGACACGTTCCGCACCAGAGTGGTACGGCAACCCTGTCTTGGAAATCATGTTGTTAGACAACAGTGAACCTTCGAACTATGAAGAAGCGATGGCGGGCCCGGATTCCGACAAATGGCTCGAAGCCATGAAATCCGAGATAGGATCCATGTATGAAAACGAAGTATGGACTTTGACTGACTTGCCCGTTGAGCGGCGAGCCATAGAAAATAAATGGATTTTTAAGAAGAAGACAGATGGGGATGGTAATGTGACCATCTATAAAGCTCGGCTTGTCGCTAAGGGTTATCGACAAGTTCAAGGGGTTGACTACGATGAGACTTTCTCACCGGTAGCGAAGCTGAAGTCCGTCCGAATCATGTTAGTGATTGCCGCATTCTATGATTATGAAATATGGCAAATGGACGTCAAAACGGCATTCCTTAATGGTTTCCTTAAGGAAGAATTGTATATGATGCAGCCGGAAGGTTTTGTCGATCCTAAGTATGCTGACAAGGTGTGCAAGCTCCAACGCTCGATTTATGGGCTGGTTCAAGCATCTCGGAGTTGGAACATTCGCTTTGATGAGATGATCAAAGCGTTTGGGTTTACGCAGACTTATGGAGAAGCCTGCGTTTACAAGAAAGTGAGTGGGAGCTCTGTAGCATTTCTCATATTATATGTAGATGACATACTTTTGATGGGAAATGATATAGAACTCTTGGACAGCATAAAGGCCTACTTGAATAAGAGTTTTTCAATGAAGGACCTTGGAGAAGATGCTTATATATTAGGCATCAAGATCTACAGAGATAGATCAAGACGCCTCATAGGTCTTTCACAAAGCACATACCTTGATAAAATATTGAAGAAGTTCAATATGGATCAGTCTAAGAAGGGGTTCCTGCCTGTGTTACAAGGTGTGAAATTGAGCTCAGCTCAATGTCTGACCACGGCAGAAGATATAGAAGAGATGAGTGTCATCCCCTATGCCTCAGCCATAGGTTCTATTATGTATGCCATGCTGTGTACCAGACCTGATGTAAACCTTGCCGTAAGTTTGGTTGGAAGGTACCAAAGTAATCCCGGCAAGGAACACTGGACAGCGGTCAAGAATATCCTGAAGTACCTGAAAAGGACTAAGGAAATGTTTCTCGTTTATGGAGGTGACGAAGAGCTCGTCGTAAAAGGTTACGTCGACGCTAGCTTCGACACAGATCTAGATGACTCCAAGTCACAAACCGGATACGTGTATATTTTGAATGGTGGGGCAGTAAGCTGGTGCAGTTGCAAGCAGAGCGTCGTGGCGGGATCTACATGTGAAGCGGACTACATGGCAGCCTCGGAGGCAGCACATGAAGCAATTTGGGTGAAGGAGTTCATCACCGACCTAGGAGTCATACCCAATGCGTCGGGGCCGATCAAGCTCTTCTGTGACAACACTGGAGCTATTACTCTTGCCAAGGAGCCCAGGTTTCACAAGAAGACAAGGCACATCAAGTGTCGCTTCAACTCCATTCGTGAAAATGTTCAAGATGGAGACATAGATATTTGTAAAGTGCACACGGACCTGAATATAGCAGATCCGTTGACTAAACCTCTCCCTAGAGCAAAACATGATCAACACCAGAATTCCATGGGTGTTCGATTCATAACAATGTAACTAGATTATTGACTCTAGTGCAAGTGGGAGACTGTTGGAAATGTGCCCTAGAGGCAATAATAAAAGCATTATTATATATTTCCTTGTTCATGATAATTGTCTTTATTCATGCTATAATTGTGTTATCCGGAAATCGTAATACATGTGTGAATAATAGACACCAACATGTCCCTAGTAAGCCTCTAGTTGACTAGCTCGTTGATCAACAGATAGTCATGGTTTCCTGACTATGGACATTGGATGTCATTGATAACGAGATCACATCATTAGGAGAATGATGTGATGGACAAGACCCAATCCTAAACATAGCACAAGATCGTATAGTTCGTTTGCTAGAGTTTTCCAATGTCAAGTATTTTTTCCTTAGACCATGAGATCGTGTAACTCCCGGATACCGTAGGAGTGCTTTGGGTGTACCAAACGTCACAACGTAACTGGGTGACTATAAAGGTATACTATGGGTATCTCCGAAAGTGTCTGTTGGGTTGACACGGATCAAGACTGGGATTTGTCACTCCGTATGACGGAGAGGTATCACTGGGCCCACTCGGTAATGCATCATCATAATGAGTTCAAAGTGACCAAGTGTCTGGTCACGGGATCATGCATTACGGTACGAGTAAAGTGACTTGTCGGTAACGAGATTGAACGAGGTATTGGGATACCGACGATCGGATCTCGGGCAAGTAACATACCGATTGACAAAGGGAATTGCATACGGGGTTGCTTGAATCCTCGACATCGTGGTTCATCCAATGAGATCATCGAGGAGCATGTGGGAGCCAACATGGGTATCCAGATCCCGCTCTTGGTTATTGACCGGAGTGCGATCTCGGTCATGTCTACATGTCTCCCGAACCCGTAGGGTCTACACACTTAAGGTTCGGTGACGCTAGGGTTGTAGGGATATGTATATGCGGTAACCCGAATGTTTTTCGGAGTCCCGGATGAGATCGCGAATGTCACGAGGAGTTCCGGAATGGTCCGAAGGTAAAGAATTATATATAGGAAGTGCTATTTCGGGCATCGGGACAAGTTTCGGGGTCACCGTTATTGTACCGGGACCACCGGAGGGGTCCCGGGGGTCCACCGGGTGGGGCCACCTGTCCCGGGGGGGCACATGGGCTGTAGGGGGTGCGCCTTGGCCTACATGGGCCAAGGGCACCAGCCCCAAGAGGCCCATGCGCCTAGGGTTTCAAGGAGGGAAGAGTCCTAGGAGGGAAAGGCACCTCCTAGGTGCCTTGGGGAGGAGGGATTCCTCCCCTTGGCCGCACCCCCCTAGGAGATTAGATCTCCTAGGGCCGGCGCCCCCCCCTTGGCCCTCCTATATATAGTGGGGGAGATGGAGGACTTCTTACCCTTGCCTTTGGTGCCTCCCTCTCCCTCTTCAACACCTCCTCCTCCTCCATAGCGCTTGGCGTAGCCCTGCCGGAGTACTGCAGCTCCATCAACACCACGCCGTCATGCTGCTGCTGGAGCCATCTTCCTCAACCTCTCCTCCCCCCTTGCTGGATCAAGAAGAAGGAGACGTTACGCTAACCGTACGTGTGTTGAACGCGGAGGTGCCGTCCGTTCGGCGCTAGGATCTCCGGTGATTTGGATCACGTCGAGTACGCCTTCCTCATCCCCGTTCTTTGAACGCTTCCGCGCGTGATCTACAAAGGTATGTAGATGCAATCCGATTACTCGTTGCTAGATGAACTCCTAGATGGATCTTGGCGAAACCGTAGGAAATTTTTTGTTTTCTGCAACGTTCTCCAACACTCTCCTCTCCTTTCGACCATATTCAGGGGCCGCAAGGAAACTCTACAAAATCTAGTCTACCCATGAAAAGTCATGCAGTGTAGGCCTAGGTCCACCCGGTTGCTATAGGCTATAGCTAACTTTGCTGCTAGAAATATACGTAAATTCATACAAGCCGTGGACCACCGGATTATTTTACTACTCCGTTTCCTAGGCATATGTGCACGATGATTGGCAAGAGAGACTCTCCTCCACCATCAGATTTAGTTGTTGGTCTAATAACATAAGAATGCACAGCTAATGACATTATGAATGAGACGAGAACATCAGACGGTTATGTATTGTATATCCAACTCATGATTAGGCACAGGCTGTAAAGTCTTTTTTTTTTGAAACAAGGCAAAAGACTTGCCATTTCATTAATAAAGGGAGAAAGTTTTAGACAGAAACCGCAAAGCGGCAAATAAGAGGCCTACTCTCGCGGCACTACAACATCCAAATGTTTCGCTCCAGCCATAGCCCAAAGTAACACCTCCTGTTTGATTTTGTTGATGATGATTATGATAGCGGCCGCCGAGTTGCGAAAGACTAGCATTGCGCTCCGACCAAACTTCCCAAGAGATGAGCATCATAAGAGAGGCAAGAGCCTTGGGCGAGTCAAGACGGAGCTGAAGGTTTCCATTCCACAATTCTCTGACCGAAGCCCTCGTCACCCAATGTTAGACTATGTATAGCTTCTGTACCTATGTACGTATATGGTACATATTGTAACACAACCATTATATATAATGAGATAAGCCACCCCTAGAGGGTTGTGCTGGTTCCCCAAAACTTATTGTCTTACATGGTATCACGCTAGGTTACGATCGCTTCCGCTTTTAAACCCTAATACCCGCACCGCCGCCGCAGCCGCCGCCGCCTTCACCGCCGCCAAGCGCCACCGATCGCGCCGCCGCCATGTCGAGCGCCGCCACCACCGGTTCCACTGCTGCGGCCTTCCTCCCGGTCTCTCTTGCGGCTCTGCTCAACCTCCCGCTCGATGCCGTCTCTGTTCCGGCTCCGATCGGGACAAGGAGCATCGGCTCCGTCTTCTCCACGCCGCCGGCGCCCTCGCTTGGGCGTGACCTCGTGGTCCACAGCGCGGCGCCGCCGTCCGCTGCGGACTCCGCAGGCGTTGTTCCGCCGCTCCTGCCGCAAGCGGATCACACTGCCCCGCTGGCGGGGTTGGCGGCGTCCGCCCCGGCCGCGGGCCTTGCGGCGTCCACACCGGCCGCGAGCTTTGCGGCGCCCGCCCTGGCTGCGGTCCCGCCTCCTCCCGCATCGGCTTCGGTGCCTCCGGCTGCCTCCATGGTGTTTGCATCCCAGGCAGCCTCCTCGATGGGATTGTCTTCGCCGCCGCCGTTTCACTTCGGTCATCTCATCACCATCAAGCTCTCCACCGACAACTACATCTTCTGGCGTGCGCAGGTTCTCCCGCTCTTGGGGAGTCACTACCTGCTAGGCTACGTCGACGGATCGCTTCCCTGCCCACCCGCGCTGGTAGACAGCGTGCACGGTCCGGTCTACAATCCGGCCCATCGCGTCTGGACGGGGCAGGACCAGGCGAACCTCTCCTCCATCCAGGGTCGCTCTCGCCGGCAGTTGCCGGCCTTGTTGTCTTCGCGAAGACGTCTCATGAGGCCTGGACCATCCTTGAGCGCACCTTTGCAGCGCAGTCCCAGGCTCGTGTCTCTGCACTCCGTCGTCAGCTTGGAGAGTGTCAGAAGCTTGATCCACTGCCACTGAGTTCTACAACAAGGTCAAGGGCCTCGCCGACACATTGGCCTCCATTGGACAGCCCCTCACCGACTCCGAGTTCAACTCGTTTATTGTCAATGGTCTTGATGAGGAGTATGATGCCTTAGTCGAGATCATCAACGAGCGGGGCAACTCGACACCCATGCTGGCACACGAGGTTTTCTCTCGGCTCCTTCTCACTGAGCAACGGGTCGAGACTCGCCGCACCAGGGGCACTGGCTCCCTCTCGGCCAACGCCGCCACCAAGGGTGGCCGCTCTTCTTCATCACCCCGGTCTCCCTTGGGGCTGCCATCATCGCCCGCCTCGGCCCCCCCACCTACTGCGACCTTACCGGGGGCTGGCGGTCCACGTGTGTGTCAGCTTTGTGGCCGCGATGGGCACTGGGCCTCCAAGTGTCATAAGCGCTTCCAGCGAAGCTTCCTTGGTCTTGGCAATGACGACAAAGATACACGCAACAATGCCCGTCAGGTCGCCATGGCTGATCGTCCCGCGCCGCAGAAGCAACAGGGACACACTCAGTCCTACTCCATCGATCCACACTGGTACATGGACTCTGAGGCGACAGAGCATCTAACCAGCGAGATGGGGAAGCTTCACACTCGTGAACTCTATCATGGCTCCGACAAGATCCACACCGCCAATGGAGCAGGTATGCACATCTCTCATATTGGTCAAGCATCTCTTCTCACTAGACATGCCAATAGGAGTCTTCAGCTTCGCAATGTTCTTCGAGTTCCATCTGTGACCCGTAATCTTCTTTCAGTTCCTAAACTCACACGTGATAATAATGTGCTTTGTGAATTTCACCCTTTTGATCTTTTTATTAAGGATCGGGGCACGAGGGACATTCTTCTTAGTGGGCGGTTGTGCCAGGGCCTCTACCGTCTGGAGCATCCTGGTGTCGCTCGTGTTTTCAGTGGAGTTCGGGTCTCTCCATCACAGTGGCATGCTCGTCTTGGTCACCCGGCCACACCTATTGTCCGTCATATTTTGCGTCGTCATGAGCTTCCTAGTTTGTCTAGTCATAAAGATGTAGCAGTGTGTGATGCTTGTCAGCAGGGGAAGAGTCATCAACTTCCTTTTTCGGAGTCCAGTCGTGAGGCGAAACATCCTTTAGAACTTGTGTTTTCAGATGTATGGGGTCCTGCTCAGACTTCTGTCAGTGGTCATAATTACTATATCAGTTTCGTTGATGCTTATAGTCGCTTTACCTGGCTTTACCTTATTAAACGCAAATCTGATGTGTTTGATATTTTTGTTCAGTTTCAAAAACATGTTGAACGTCTTCTCAAGCACAAAATTGTTCATGTCCAGTCAGACTGGGGGGGCGAATATCGCAACCTCAACTCTTTCTTTCAGTCGCTTGGGATAGCTCATCGTTTAGCATGTCCACATACACATCAGCAGAATGGTTCAGTCGAACGTAAGCATCGTCATATTGTTGAAGCTGGTCTTACTCTTTTGGCCCATGCATCTGTTCCGTTTCGGTTTTGGAGTGATGCTTTCACCACTGCATGATTTCTCATCAACCGTACTCCTACTCGTGTTTTAAACATGAAGACTCCCATTGAGGTTCTCCTTAATGAACAACCTGATTATACCTTTCTCAAGGTATTTGGGTGTGCTTGCGGGCCGCATCTTCGTCCATATAACAAGCGCAAGCTTGAGTTTCGTTCTAAGAAGTGTGTTTTTCTTGGCTATAGCTCTCTTCATAAAGGTTACAAATGTCTTCATGTTCCCACTAATCGTGTCTATATATCTCGGGACGTCGTGTTTGATGAGCATGTTTTTCCCTTTGCCAACCTTCCTGTGTCCACTGTCGAACCACCATCCCTGCATTCATCCTCTGTTGCTTCTGACCAATTTGATGATGTTGCATACTCTCCTTTGCTGTTACCTAACCATGGTGCAGGAACCGGACGTGGAGCTCGTTTGGAGCTGTTGGAGGATTCACCATCATCATCGTCGTCTTCTGGTGGGCACGTCGATCGCCCTATGTTGCATGGCATCGATTCGCGTGCCCATGCATGGTCACCCGACGAGCCCGTCGCGCCGAGCATCTCCACTGCTCGGTCCGTTTCGCCAGCGGCCGCCGAGTCGCCCGCGGCTCGGCCCGTCACGCCGTCTTCGCCTGCGGCTCGGCCCGTCACGCCGTCTTCGCCCGCGGCTCGAGTCCTCACGTCGCCTTCATCAGCGGATCGGCCCGCGACACCGGCCGCGCCACGGCCCACTATGCCGAGCTCGCCATCGGCCCGGTCTGTGATGCCGGAGTCACCAGCTGCTTCGTCTGCTCTGCCGGTTTCGCCGGTGGGTCGGCCTTCTTCGCCAACCGAGTCCGAGGCTACCGTGACTGGCTCCTCGTCACCGGCTGACTCGTCAACGTCGCCGTCCTCCAGCCCGTTGCAGGCTGCTCCGTCGACCTCGGTGGTTCCTGTGTCCCGACCACATACACGCAGTCGCAGTGGCATTTTCAAACCTAAGGAACGTAAGGATGGTACGGTTGCTTGGTTGGCTGCTTGTTTGGCTGCTGCTGTTGCGGATCCATCTTCTGAGCCTCGCTCATATCAGGCTGCCCTGCGCATTCCACATTGGCGAGAGGCTATGGAGCAGGAGTTTCATGCTCTTCTTCGTAACAAGACATGGACTCTCGTTCCTCCACCACCACGGGTAAATGTTATTGACTCAAAATGGGTATTCAAAGTGAAGAAGCATTCGGATGGATCTATTGAGCGTTACAAAGCGCGACTTGTTGCTCGCGGTTTTCGGCAGCGTCATGGTCTTGACTATGAGGACACCTTCAGTCCTGTCGTCAAGCCTACCACTATTCGGCTTCTTCTCTCCATTGCTGTTTCTCATGGTTGGTCACTTCGTCAACTTGATGTGCAGAATGCTTTTCTACATGGATTTTTGGAGGAAGAGGTTTATATGAAACACCCGCCTGGTTTCTCTGATCCTGATCATCCTGACTATATCTGTCGTCTTTCCAAAGCACTATATGGTTTGAAGCAAGCTCCTCGTGCCTGGCATGCCCGCCTTGCCTCTGCCCTTCGTGCTCATGGGTTTGTGCCGTCTACTGCTGACACTTCGTTATTTCTTCTACAGAAGCCAGAAGTCACTATGTATCTTTTGGTATATGTCGATGATATTATCCTTGTCAGCTCTTCTCAGTATGCTGCTGATGCTCTTGTCTGCTCTCTTGATGCTGATTTTGCGGTCAAAGATCTTGGGAAGCTTCACTACTTTCTTGGAGTTGAGGTCACTTCTCGTGCTACTGGTCTTGTCCTTACGCAGAAGTAGTACTCCTTGGAGTTGTTACAGAGAGCTGGCATGCTGAAGTGCAAACCGACCACCACACCCATGTCGTCTACCGACAAGATAATAGCTGTTGATGGTGAGCTTTTGTCTCCTGCGGATGCCACAGAGTACAGGAGCATTGTTGGTGGACTTCAGTACTTGACGATCACGAGACCAGATATCTCTTATGCTGTTAACAGGGTTTGTCAGTATCTTCAGGCTCCCAGAGATACTCATTGGGCTGCTGTTAAACGCATTCTTCGTTATGTTCAGTTCACCCTGAAATTTGGTATGCATATTCGGCCGACTTCCTCTCGGGTCCTTTCGGCCTTCTCTGATGCAGATTGGGCTGGTAGCCCAGATGACAGGCGATCCACGGGGGGTTATGCAGTATTCTTTGGTTCTAATTTGATCGCCTGGAGTGCTCGGAAACAGGCTACTGTGTCACGTAGCAGTACTGAAGCTGAGTACAAGGCTGTGGCTAATGCTACTGCAGAGATTATTTGGGTGCAGTCTTTGCTTCAGGAGTTGGGTTTGTCTCAACCACAGCCTCCTATTCTTTGGTGTGATAACATCGGTGCTACATACCTTTCTGCAAATCCAGTATTTCATGCCCGAATGAAACACATTGAAGTTGACTATCACTTTGTACGGGAACGTGTATCACAGAAGCAACTCCAGATCAAGTTTATCTCATCTAAGGATCAACTTGCAGACATCTTCACTAAGCCTTTACCGCTGCCACAGTTTGAGGCTTGTAGGCGCAATCTTACCCTTCTCAGTTCTTTAGAAAGTGGCTAATATTGAGGGAGGGTGTTAGACTATGTATAGCTTCTGTACCTATGTACGTATATGGTACATATTGTAACACAACCATTATATATAATGAGATAAGCCACCCCTAGAGGGTTGTGCTGGTTCCCCAAAACTTATTGTCTTACACCCAAGTAGACGTGGTGTTGTGATGCATGCCGAGCCATGGGAGGACGTCATTCCAATTGCGCATGGTGTAGCGACACTGGAAAAACAGATGAGCCGCGGTTTCTTGGGTTTGCTTGCAAAGAGGGCATAGACCGCAGTTAGGCCAACCACGACGGCTCAAGCGGTCCGAACTCCAAATCCTATCTTGAAGAACAAGCCAAGCAAAAAACTTGCATCGAGGAGGCGCCCACACCGTCCACACAGAATGGACAAGGTCCAAGTTGGTGAGGCCTTCAAACTGAGCCTTGTAAGCCGAGGATGCAGAATATACCCCATCTTTGGTGAACTTCCATGTTATCGAGTCCTCAATGTCGTCATCGAGGGCCACTGTTGTGAGTTTGTTCCAAAGGTTAGCAAACTGTTGGATGTGTTCCAGGGAGAGGCCATTTGAGCTGTCAATATTCACAATCCACTGGTTGTTGGCCATAGCTTGTTGAACTGAGGAATTTTTCTTGCGAGGGAGGTCGTAGATGCAGGGAGCGATATCACGAGGGCACAATCCTCCTAGCCAAGATGAATTCCAGAACCTCGTTGTCCTTCCATTTCCCACGGTGACCATGGTGGCTGCAGCAAAGAACTGACGGTCGTCTTCTGTGCACGGCACACACATGCCAATCCATGGCTTGCTCTTATCTTTCCACTCGAACCATAACCATCAAAGTCTCAGGGCCTTAGCAAATTTCTTCAGGTTTAGCACCCCCAAGCGACCCTTGTTCTTCGGTTTGCAAACAAGGTCCCAGTTTACCTTGCATTTCCCTCCGGAAACCTTGTCCGTGCCTGCCCAAAGATATGCACGTCGGATGCTATCAATTTTCTGGAGGACCTCCACGGGGACGTCAAGAGGAGTAAGATGATATATTGCGATGGCCATTAGGGCAGCCTTGACAAGAACCGTTCGACCTGCAGCAGCCACATGTCTTCCTTGCCAAGGGGGGAGCTTGCCTGCAATCTTATCTTCAAGATGTTGGAAGTGGATTCTCTTGAGATGCTTAACGGATAGAGGAAGCCCAAGATAACGCATCGGAAACGATGAACGGACAGCCGGAAAAGCATGGAGGACATCGTCTAAATTGATACCCTCACATCGAATAGGAGCAACAAGACTTTTAACACAGTTGTTGACAAGACCGGTCACTTCTCCAAATGAAGCCAGAGTGGCAGCCAGGAATTGAACATCCTCCTTAATTGGTTTGATAAAGATGGCAGCATCATCAGCGTAAAGATAAGCTCGGATGGTTGGGGTTGTACCACACAGAGGATGGAGGTGCCCTTGGGCAGTAGCCTTGCTGAGGAGATGATGAAGTGGATCAATGGCAAGGACAAAAAGAAGGGGGGACAGCGGGTCGCCCTGTCGAAGGCCGCATCCATGCTTCAGGGGGTCTCCCAACACCCCATTGATCAACACTCTCGAGGTGACGGTGGATAGCAGGGCAGCAACCCAATCCCGAAATCTGACCGGGAAGCGAAGATGTTGGAGAAGATCCATGAGAAAGTCCCAGCGCATAGAGTCAAACGCCTTCTTGATATCCAGCTTGAATAGAAGAGTCGGGCTATTTTTTCGATGCAGTTTTCTCGCCAAGTTTCTGACATACATGAAGTTGTCATGGATGCTTCTCTTTTTGATGAAGGCGCTTTGGGTGTTTGAGACAAGGTCGTGCATATGAGG
The DNA here is from genome assembly GCF_002162155.2 of Triticum dicoccoides. Taxonomy (NCBI): domain Eukaryota; kingdom Viridiplantae; phylum Streptophyta; class Magnoliopsida; order Poales; family Poaceae; genus Triticum; species Triticum dicoccoides. Next base: position 714,297,713 of record NC_041384.1, read on the forward strand.
TGCCATCCGGGTAGCCATTGTCTTGGCAATTATCTTTGCAAAAGCGTGAATGAGGCTAATGGGGCGAAAGTCCGAGATGGATTCCGCCCCATCCTTCTTTGGAATGAGAGCAATGTTCGCCGAGTTGAGCTAGTGCAAATTCTCAGAGCGTAAGTTGGAGAAGTGGTTGACCACGAGCATGATATCATCTTTTATTATTTCCCAACACTCCTTGAAGAAGGCCCCAGAAAAGCCATCGGGTCCCGGTGCTTTGTCGCTGGGAAGATCAAAAATTGCCATTTTCACCTCTTCCTCTGTGAAGGGCACTCCAAGGTCCGTGAGTTCGCACTCAGGGACCGGGATATTGTCCCAGTTAAAATCAGTTTGACGCGGCAGACCGCGTTTGGTGACCTTCGCAAAATGATCTTGGATGATGGACTTCTTATGATCATGTGCAGTAACCCATCCGTTGTTATGCTTGAGGCGGTGAATGAAGTTCTTCCTTCTTCTATGATTGACCCGTAGGTGGAAAAAACTAGTGTTGGCGTCTCCATCTTTTAGGTTGGTAATTCGCGAGCTTTGTCGCTTCCGTGCACGCTCCATAATGGCCAAGGCAACCACCTTCCGTTTGAGGCGCTTTAGTAGATCTCGCTCGTTAGTGCTAAGGGGCCGAAGTTCTTGAGCCACATCCAGGCGAAGGACAACTTCCAGGGCCATGTGGAGTTGCACTTTCGAATGCGCGAAGAGCGTCTTGCTCCATCTCCTCAAGTTTTGACTAGTTTCTTTTAACTTGTGAAAGAGGATGTGGTAAGGATCAATGTGATTAATATCCTTATTCCAAGCTTCCTAGACAACCTCTTTGAATCCAGGCATTTTGATCCAAAAGTTTTCAAAACGGAAGGACTTTGATCTCCTCGGGCCGTTGTCATTTGCAAGGAGGAGGGGGCAGTGGTCGGACAATGATGACTGCGAGTGCGTGCAGAAGGTGAGTGCCAAAATCGAGGTCCCAATCTTCATTACAAAAGAAAGAGTCGAGCTTGCTTAAGGTTGGGTCACTCCGTTCATTACTCCAAGTGAATTTTCTGTTTTGCAAGTGAATCTCTTTGAGCTCGCAAGTATTCAGTGCATTACGGAAGCGGACAAGTCGGCTCTGGTCGACTTTTGCTCTATTCTTGTCTCTGGCACGGTATATTTGGTTGAAGTCACCAGTGACTAGCCACTTTGAGCCATGGGGAGGTTTCTCGCCTACCAACTCCTGGAAGAAAGCGTCCTTGAGGTTGCTTCTCGTTGGCCCGTAGACCGTTGTTAGCTTAAAGGTTTTATTGGATGCATTGATCGTGACGTTGCAGGAGAGGAAGAAGGCTCCAATGCAAACATCCTTCACGTCCACAGAATCGCCATCCCAAAGAAGCAATATGCCACCCCGTGTACCATCAGCAAGGCACTGGGCAAAATTCTTCAATCTTTGGCCTCCCAAGTACGAAGCGGTGAAAGGGTCGACGAGCTCTAACTTGGTCTCCTGCAGGCAGACCAAGTGACATGGAGTAGCGATGATTGTTTCTCGGATTGTTGCTCGACGGTCCGGGCAATTTAAGCCTCAGACATTCCAGCTTAGGGTACTAAGATTTTGATCTATCATGAGAAACTTGGGACACATCAGCAATGAAGTAGCAGCTGGTTGCAACACAGCAAACATCAACCTGACATTTGACATTCATCTCACAGTTGTTGTAGCTTGACAAACCTAACAGAACTAGCACAAGAGCCTCACCAGGGCAGCAGATAGCAGACGTCGACTTCGACGAATGCAAACAGGCGTACACACACATACATAGAGGGGTTGTAGCTATCATGAAAACTAGGGCACATCTTCTACAGGGCTACAAGCGCTCCAGTCACTCCGCTGTGCCGGACACGTCCCTCGTCGTTGCCTGCAGCTCCGGTCCCGTCTCACCACCATGTGCCACCAAGGCATCCTCGACGGCTTGCACCAAATCGCAGTCGAGGTTGAACAGCGCCCGGAGAGCCGCCACCGTGATGTCAGGGAGCTGCCCTTAGAACATAGCCACGAATTTGCCAATGGCTTCTTCTGTGACTTCTTGGCCTTCATCCACAACGCCCATGCGCTGGCACAACAACTTCTCCGCCATCTTTGCAATTGGCATCTTGCTCTTCTTGGCTTGGAGACGTGGACTGGAGCGGGTAAGGTTGAAGCCTACCACCCCAGCCAGCGTCTTTCTTCTCCTTGCTGGTGGTCTTGGCCTTGGGAAGGGTGAGCTTGGTGTGGCGAGTAGGGGTGGCTGGCAGGCCACAAACAGGGGAGAGCGCGGCTGCGTCCCCACGCTACCAGCAACCGGACTATCCGCAGGGACAAAGATCGGGGTGACCGGCGCAGCTTCGGAGGAAGGAGATGGAGCAACAGCTCCGCTGTCTTGTGCTGCAGAAGATGGAGCAACAACTCCGTTGTCATGCGCTACAGGAGGGTACGGGATGATCTCGATGACGTCGAGGGTCGTTGTACGGGGAGGTGTTGACGTCTGCAGAGCCGAAGCAGGGCACACAACTGCCTATCGCTGCTTGGTCCCGAAACAGGGAGCGATCCACCGCAGCCAAGAGTCCTCGCCTGGCACGGAGGTGAGCTGAATCACATCACAGGAGGTCG
>NC_041384.1:714300634-714330423 GCF_002162155.2 Triticum dicoccoides
ACCTCGCCTCCCCGAGGCTGGGATGACTGCGCCGTCCGGGAGGCGCTGCACCAACTTGTTGTCGATGGAGCGTGCATCAGAGGCCTCGTGGCGGCGGCGACGCCCATCACGACCACGGTCGTCGCGGCGGTCTTCTCTGCCGTCACGGCCACGGTCTTCTCAACCATCTCCGTGACGCTCCGAGGCATGAGACCTACTCCGAAAAAAGCGCTCTCTCCAGGAGGAAGGGCGCTCATCGCGTCCACGGTGGCCACGGTCACAGTTGTCGTCCCGTCTGTCCTGGTCATGGTCGCGATCCCTATCCTGGTCGCGGTCGTGGTCATCGTGCCGCCTCCCAGCCACCTCAGCCCTGTCCCGCATCCTGGACTCGCCGTCGATGACCCCGAGTCGAAAGTTGAACGGGTACGAGGAGCGAGGCCGTCGAGGAATGTTGCCGTTGGCATCGGGGGTGAAGTCCTCAACCTGGGTGAGGTGAACCAGGACACGTCGCTTGAGACCACGCCGGCCAACAACAGCGCTTGGGCCGCTGCTGTAGCCCGCCGGCTGGTTGCCGGTGACGGTCACCCGAAGGACCTTGGGAACGGCGGAGGGGTTGGCAGACCATGCCCAGAGGTTGAGGGAGGAGGAGTCTTCTCTCCTGACAGTGGCGATGTCGAAGTAGTGCAGTATCTATGCGCCGCGCGCGTGCAGATGCTACTAGCGTTTTTTTCCTCCTCTACAAAAACGTCACACTTGCATAATGTATGTGCCGACTGAACCACCCCCATAGAGAGTTGTTGATTAATAACGTAGTTCGCTTGGTACCATCCTATGCTTACATTATTCTGTGCAATGTCTCCAGGCTCAACCGCTCAAGAATTGGAGTGGAATATATTTAGAAAAGCATACCTTTACATCCCTGCTGGCGAAATCATAATCATCATTTGCGCATAAAATACAACCGGTGGAGCAGCTGCATTGTTCTTTTATTTAAAGCGGATTTTGTTCTTTTTCAAAAAACGATAGTCCTACCCATCGCAACCCAGAAAACAAGCTCACGAAATCAAGCATTCCTGGAAATCGCTGTCAGTCTGTCACCCAATTCCTTTCTGAACAAAATAACTAATGATTCCTTGCTGCTTTGTGGGAAGGAATATAAATAAAAATACATATCACGATCATATTATGGGGATTTCGATTGTATGCACGCATTGTATTTAGGCGCGCGCGAGCGAGCGTGCATGATTGTTGCTGGGTGGTTGATGGTGGGGAGGCGTGGCGAGTTGGCGGGAAGGGTAGGGTGGCGGAGCCTGCCTCTGCATGCCTGCCTGCGCGCCTACGTGGACGGAAGCGGCATCTCGAGGAGGAGGGGCAGCGCGTGGCGCGGGTGGGCCACTTTTCGGGCTATTTTTTATTATTATAAGTCATCGAAAAATAAAGGTGAAATGAAAAAGGCGCAGGCAGGCAGGCAAGGCAGAGCAGAGCGGAGGCAAGTGGGGTTGGGTGTGAGCTGGCAATGAGCGGAAGCCAGTTTGGACTGCGGTACGGCCGGACGCAGCTCCCGTCGCCGCTCGCCTCGACTCCGCCGACGCCGTAGGCCGGGTCCATGGCCGGCCCCGATGAAAAGTCCACCCCTCCTCGCGCGGTCCATGGATCGGGCTCACGCGCAGGTCGTGCCGCTGCAACCTCGGCTTTTGTTTCCTGCCCAGAGCTGCACTGTAGCTTGCCGTGCTGTGCTGCTCTCGCCCACGTGTCCCACACACTTTACCATGCGCGGGCCTACCGCCTCATTCCATTTCGCTCCAAAAGCCTGGCGCTTCCCCACTATGCCCTCCGCCACCCCGCCAAATACCCGTCTTGCCCCTACCCCTACTTCCATTTCGGGATTTGGTCCCCACAGATCTATCTTTGGCCATGAAGAATAAAAAAACATGCATGCGTGCGTGGGGTCTCTCCTCTCTCTCTTCTCGACTGTGAAGCATGCATGCATGACCCGGGAACTCGCTCGCTGAATAGTACTCCCTCTGTTTCAAAATATTTGTTTTTGTAGGCATTTTAAATGGGCACACCATACAGATGTATGTAGACATATTTTAGAGTGTAGATTCACTCATTTTGCTCCGTACGTAGTCACATGTTGAAATCTCTAGAAAGACAAATATTTCGGAACGGAGGGAGTATTAGAGATACTGACAAAACGCACTTGCCTTCTGAACACAGTTGATGGAAGAGTTAAGTAACAATCTTTATCTTTACTTACTAATAAAGCGGCTATCGCTTCTGCCCGTCCGTCATTAAAACTGCCCCTAAAGTTACAAAAAATTACCCACCGATGCCACCGTTAAGTGAGAAAAACGTTTGCCTTTTTTCTTTTATTTGTCCGCGCAAGCCCATCACTTAAAAAGTGTAGATCCCCTCATGAACAATAACCATTTGACCAGCGCACTGGTTGGTTCCTTGGCCGACCTTGCTGGAGGTCGTGGCTTCGATTCCCACGCCCTCCCTTTTTACTTTTAATTTCTTACAAAGATCAAATATTTTTTGAAAATTTCATATCTTTAAAACCCTAACTCAATGTGACATGTCATATATGAAAATTCATCAGAAAAATGTGTAGATTCCAAATATGCTATTATCATTAACTTTTAAAATTATGTTCAGGGTGCAAACTTAAATAATACCTTCTTTATATGATGACATATTTTAGAAATGCCTATTGCATATGTCCTTATAGATTGGTTATTTTTGGTGGAGCTATCCAATATGTTTGCAACCAAATTAAGTAACTGAATTATGATGCCAAACACACACAAAATACGTAGATTTCAAATATGCTATCATCATTAATTTTTAAAATTATGTTCAGGGTGCAAACTTAAACAATACCTTCTTTATATGATGAGATATTTTAGAAATGCCTATTGCATATGTCCTTTATAGATTGGTTGTTTTTGGTGGAGCTATCCAATATATTTGCAACCAAATTAAGTAACTGAATTATGATTGCAAACACACACAAAATATGTAGATTTCAAATATGCTATCATCATTAAATCTAACTTGGTGCTAGATACATCCATTTGAGGGACAAGTTTGGGACAAGCTTTTTCGGACGGAGGGAGTATATGACAAAAATAATGCTCTTATGCACATGTTATCATTAAATACTAAAATGTACTTTGCTACTTTCATTCTAATGCAATATTTTTTTGGACATCACCGAGAAACAACAACAAATGCGTAAACATATACTGGCAACTAGGTAGATATTTGTGTTGTATAATGAATTCTAAACACCTTGAGTACACTTCAAAAATCATTACACCTTTGTGTTTTTGCACAACACCACTTATCATGTTGCTTGTTGTGTGGCATCATGAAAGATTTTAAGGGATTTGTTGATGTCGTTGTGTTTATGAGGCATGGATTTTTTTTCTCCCGTTGCAACGCACTGGCATATAAAATTACTTTGCTCTTATCATCAATATTTGTTGGGCATCACCGAGGAGTAATTACAATAAAGGTGTAAAAAGATAGCGACAACTAGGTTGATATTTCCATTATCTAATAAGTTGGAAACACTTTGAGTACACTTGAAAAATCATCCGACTTTTAGGTTTTTATATGCAAAAATACAACTTATTATGTTGTTTGTCATGCGTCATCGTAAAAGATTTAAGGGATTTGGTGATGTAGTTGCTATGTGTACGAGGGATGATTTTTTCTCCCGTGGCAACGCACGGGCATGTTTGCTAGTAGTAGTATAAACTCCCGATTGGTCAACATAAGCTTTAGGTCTATTTATATTTAGTATCTTCACATGAAGGCCCTACATGGATTATTCCGGCAATTTACTCCACCGGTGTATATTCATTTTGGATAGCACGATGTTGTTCCCCGGTCCATTAATAGACACATTTTTTTTCAAAAACTTCCAATCTATTCATCTTCAATCATGGCAGTACGACGAACACCGGAAATAAAAATCACATCCAGATCCGTAGACCATCCAACGACGACTACAACCACCGAAGCGAGCCGAAGGCGCGCCGCCGTCATCGCCCCTCCATCGCCGGAGCCGGGCACAACTTGTTGTAGTAGACAGTCGGGAAGCCGTCGTGCTAAGGCCCCATAGGACCAGCACCCCAGAACAGCAACCGCCGCCGATGAAAATTAACATAGATTGGAAGGATCCAAACCGAAGACACACGAACGTAGATGAACAACGACGAGATCCGAGCAAATCCACCAAAGATAGATCTGCCGGAGACACACCTCCACACGCCCACTAATGATACTAGACGCACCGCCGGAACGGGGGCTAGGCGGGGAGACCTTTATTCCATCTTCAGGGAGCAGCTGCCGTCTTGTCTTCCTGAGTAGGATACAAACCCTAACAAGATTGAAAAAACGACTACAAACGGAGCCCTCCCACCGGCCCTTGCCAGGATCCACCACGCCTCTCCACGGGTATATAGATACTCGGCAGGCAGCTACGCGATTCGGGCGGTTGCGGTCGGCACGCGGTATCGAGTTGCGTGTGGTGGTTGTGGTGAACTCTCGGCGGCGGCTGGCGTGGCTGCGGTGGAGGTAGGTCGCCGGGGGCTCGCTGCTGGTCGGGGTGGTCGGGTCCGGGCTACCCCGCGCCCGTGTGGTGCCGGGCCTCTCCGACTCTTGGTGGCGACACTAGCTTGGCAGCAACCAATATATGGAGGTGAAAGGCTCCAGTGGCTGGTGACTTGAACCTGTTGGGAGATTGGGGTGGTGCCGGCGGGTATCGAAGCCCCCTTCGCCGGATCTGGACGGATGGATCTAGACCGTGGAGGCCAAATGCCCTAGCATCACAACAACTAAGATGGTTCGGGCAGTTGGCCCATGGCCATCGGGACCCCCTTTCCCAAGCTCCTTCATCAGTGTGGGGTTGGATCCAATTGGGATTTGACCCCCGCATCCAGATTCCTTTGCGCGCGGCAATAGTCTCTGTTGTTCGCTCTTTTCTCAACCCTATGCATTGTTGATGGCGGAGTCTCCATCTTGGATGCTAGGGCGGCGACGCTGGATGGAAAAGGTTGCACTGGTGGTTCGGCGGCGGGCAACGTGTCAGCGATGGTGGTGCCTCCTCTTGTCTATGAGGGTAGCGAGCGGCGGGGTGACGGGTGATCCTAGTGTTGTCGTGGCTTCAACGACAGATCCTCCCTATCTAGATTTGGAGGCCTTGCGTTGGTTGCGGCAACCCACCCTCTTCATTCGTTGGATAGGCATCCTCAGTTTCATGAGTGGCACTTATGGGAGTCTGAGTGAAAGCTCCACGTTTCGGCACCGACGACGACTGCGTCCGCGGGTGTCGCTTCCTCCTAGGGCGTTGTTGTGGGTCCCCTCATGGTGCCAATGCTCCGGAGTGGAAACCCTTGTTCGGCCTCTCAACTCAGCAATGGTGGTGCTTCATGGCATCGCCTTCTTGAGGGCATCGTCATGGAGCCATGCTACCTCTCATTTGCAATGGATGGCGGTTGCGGGATTGCTTGCCCCTGACATGTAGCACCTACAGCTCTAGCGTTGGGTGGTCTTGGTGATCTCCTATCCTTTACACGTGCCTCCTGCGGGTCTTTGTTCTCAGTCCTTGCTATCTACCAGCAAGAGCGCCGCTCCACGACCGGAGCGTGGGGGCTGCCTCATCAGCGAGTCGGCCCCCTCCGAAGAGGGTTTGGTGTGGTTGGTGCTATGGGGTCCCAGTGGTTTCTTGAGGAGGCATTGTTCCAGTCATGTTCAGTAGTTTAGGTTGTCTTGTGATAGGTGTGGCGTCTCCTGTTTTGCGCGCTCATTGTTGGGTTGGTGGAATTTGCGCCATCTATCGTTTGACCAACATATCTTAGGATTTTCTTAGGACTTTGTGTATGTTTGGCCATTTGTGCATTATATATAAACGGGGTGAAATCCTATTTGTGAGGAGACATGTTCATTCCTTAGAAAAATATTATTTCAAACCTGGGAAGAGAAAGAAGTATTGTTTTTTTCTTTTTTATGTGAAAAAGGAATGCTTCAAGGTAGTAGTAGGAGAGAATTTGAGCAGTAAAAATATATCCAAGTGGGGCAGGCTACAATGAAAAGGCCAGTAGCAATACGCATACTACTGTACTACTCATCCATCCCATAATATAAAAACATTTTGGCACCACTGGTAGAAAAAGGGCCTGTTGTCCCGGTTTGTAAGGGCCTTTTGTCCCGGTTCTGGAACCGGGATTAAAGGGTCGATACTAATGCCTTGTCCCTTTAGTCCCGGTTCAATCCAGAACCGGGACAGATGGGCCTCCACATGTTTTGTGCGCGGAGCCCAGGCAGGAGACCCTTTGGTCCCGGTTGGTGGCACCAACCGGGACCAATAGGCATCCACGCGTCAGCATTTCTGTGGTTGGGGTTTTTGTTTTTTTTTGAAAGGGGGGGGGGTGTTTGGGGGTTTTGGGGGGTTAATTTAGGTGTTTCATATATTGTGTTAGCTAGCTATAATTAATAGAGAGAAGTGTCATCTCTTATGTCCGTGCTTGGTCGACGCTACGTACTATACATACGTATAGAGAGGACTAGACACGCTAGCTAACTAGTAAGCAAACAAAGGAAACAGAAGATCGTCATGAACATATATGCATACAGAGAGAAGTGATATCGACCACCTCTCCTTCTCCGAGAGATTGGTCGAACAACAAGTTCTCATATATCTATCCAACACTACCGGCTACATATATACAATAATTATCTCTTAGAAATATAATCATACGGTCTCATGGTCCACATAGTATTCTCCGTCTTCAGCGATCACGTGGTCAAGAAAGAATGCCGTCAATTCCTCTTGAATTGCTCGCATGCGAGCTGGTGCTAGGAGTTCATCCCGCTTCCGAAACATCTAATTTGAAGAAGGGGGTCAATACATATATATATGAATGAATGAAACTCAACACAAATGATGGTAATAAAATAAAATTGTGAATATTGTTATTTACGTACTTCATATTGTTCGTCAGAGTACCCGCCCCGCTCACAGGTCGTGTGGCGGATGAACTCGCAGACGTAGTATCCACAGAAATCATTCCCTTGTTCCTGCCACAACCACTTTACAAGAAATAGAGGTCAATCAAACTGATAAGCAAGAATGTTAAATGGTATTGATGAAATTAGCGCTTGAATCACTAGGACATGCGCGGAACATGCTACTATAGTACTTACTTTCGGGTGTCTAAATTCATGCTCCTTCGGCAGTCCCGGAACTTTTCTGGTGAATTTTCTCCAAACCCTGCCGGACAAAGAAAACAATTACTTGATATCAAGAAATGAACAAAGTTGCTGATATGGTGGATAATGATCGATTTAACTTACTTCTTGAGGATTTCAGTCATGTCCGCATACTCCTGGGGATCTTTTCGTTTAGAGTCCAAGGCAGTTACTACTCCCTGCTCAAGCCTAATCTCTAGGAGAACATAGTGGTACCTGCACACGCATGCATAACTCATCAATTACATTACTATAACCTGGACTAATATATAAGGGAAACTGAATACGCACAAGACAGTAACACTAACTTGAAGTTGTAAGGAAAGAGTATTATATCTTTGTTTTCATTTTTTTGAATGATCGTAGCAAGTTGGCCTCGGTATCTTCGGGACGATGTTCAACCTCAGTTGCATCTATGAGATATGTGTTAACGAACCCAATATCACCGATTTGTCTTTTCTTCTATTCGGCGATCTTCATTCTGCATAATATAGTGAGGATAATTATAAATACATGCAATGAAAGAGATGAGCTATATAGAGAGACTTAATGACAGAAGTAGTAGTACTTATAGACAGTAGCAGGTGATCGTTGTTTTATCGAGGGCCAATTGATTGAAAAACTGATAGAACTCCTCAAATGGAATAGGCAACAGTTCAATTCCAACGAGGTCATGCTCCGGTTTAACTCTCGCATACAAAGTACTCCTCCCCCCAGACTCTCTGCAGATTTTCAAGTACCAATAATGTAATCTTCGCATCATAGTTGTTAAAGATTTTTCATCTTTGACGAGAGGCTTCCCGTACTCGTATCTGTGTATCTGCACCTCCATGGGATCTTAATGTACATCGTCGGGCAGGTTATCGCCAACATTGCAATAACCGGGCACCATCCTCGGATCGACGATGTCGCTAGGCACCTTGAGCGGGGGGCACGATTGCTTCACTTGTTCGCCGAGCTGAGCAATTTGTTTCCCAGCTGCTCGTCGTTCTTTCAGCCTTTGATCACTGACTGTACTTCCTGACCGCTCTGCTTCCGCCCATCTCTTTGCAATAATGCGCTCATAGTTGCCTTTCGGCGGAGACTTGGGTGGTTTTGCCAGGGCAGCCAGAGTGCGCTCCACTTTCACCGGATCTACCTTCTCCTCCGGAGGTGGATGTCTCTTTGCTTTCAACCCTTGAAACCAGTCATCCACTTCGGTTCACGCGATATTCGCGTTCTCCTCCGGGGTCCTCTCGTATGGTAACTTCTATGGACTCTTCAGAGAAGGACCGAATCTGTATGTCCTCCCGCCTCTGGTTGTACTGCTAGACGCCGGCCGAGCAGATGGAGCGGTTGTCTTCTTTACTTACTTACGAGGCGGAGGAGAAGGACTACGACGCGCCGGAGCAGCTGCCGGAGCGGCGGCGGGTCTCTTCCGCCCTTGCTGACGAGGTGGAGAAGGAGGACGCTGGCTGCTCGGGCGCGCCGGCGCAGGCGGAGAAGGAGGCGGAGTGCCGCCTGTTGGGTTTCGTAGTAATTTCAAAAAATTTCCTACGCACACGCAAGATCATGGTGATGCATAGCAACGAGAGGAGGACAGTGTGATCTACGTACCCTTGTAGATCGACAATGGAAGCGTTAACTTGGTTGACGTAGTCGTACGTCTTCACGGCCCGACCGATCAAGCACCAAAACTACGGCACCTCCGAGTTCTAGCACACGTTCAGCTCGATGACGATCCCTGGACTCCGATCCAGCAAAGTGTCGGGGAAGAGTTCCGTCAGCACGACAGCGTGGTGACGATCTTGATGTACTACTGTCGCAGGGCTTCGCCTAAGCACCGCTACAATATTACCGAGGACTATGGTGGAAGGGGGCACCGCACACGGCTAAGAATATGATCATGTGGATCAACTTGTGTGTCTAGGGGTGCCCCTTGCCTCCGTATATAAAGGATCCAAGGGGGGGGGGTGCGGCCGGCCCTAGTAGGAGGCGCGCAGGAGGAGTCCTACTCCTACCGGGCGTAGGACTCCCCTCCCTTTCCTAGTCCAAGTAGGAGAGGGGGAAGGAGAGAAGGAAAAGGGGGGGCGCCGCCCCTTCCTCCTTGTCCAATTCGGACTAGGAGGAGAGGGGGCGCGCGGCCTGCCCTGGCAGCCCCTCCTCTTCTCCACTTTAGGCCCATGAGGCCCATTAACCCCCCGGGGGGTTCTGGTAACCCACGGTGCTCCGGTTTTATCAGAAACTTCCCCGGAACACTTCCGGTGTCCGAATATAGCCGTCCAATCTATCAATCTTTATGTCTCGACCATTTCGAGACTCCTCGTCATGTCCGTGATCACATCCGGTACTCCGAACTAACTTTGGTACATCAAAACTCATAAACTCATAATATAACTGTCATCGAAACCTTAAGCGTGCGGACCCTACGGGTTTGAGAACAATGTAGACATGACTGAGACATGTCTCCGGTCAATAACCAATAGCGGAACCTGGATGCTCATATTGGCTCCTACATATTCTACGAAGATCTTTTATCAGTCAGACCGCATAACAACATACGTTGTTCCCTTTGTCATCGGTATGTTACTTGCCCGAGATTTGATCGTCGGTATCCCATACCTAGTTCAATCTCGTTACCGGCAAGTCTCTTTACTCGTTCCGTAATACATCATCTCACAACTAACTCATTAGTTGCAATGCTTGCAAGGCTTATGTGATGTGTATCACCGAGAGGGCCCAGAGATACCTCTCCGACAATCGGAGTGACAAATCCTAATCTCGAAATACGCCAACCCAACATGTACCTTTGGAGACACCTGTAGAGCACCTTTATAATCACCCATTTACATTGTGACGTTTCGTAGCACACAAAGTGTTCCTCCGGCAAACGGGAGTTGCATAATCTCATAGTCATAGGAACATGTATAAGTCATGAAGAAAGCAATAGCAACATACTAAACGATCGGGTGCTAAGCTAATGGAATGGGTCATGTCAATCAGATCATTCACCTAATGATGTGATCCCGTTAATCAAATAACAACTCTTTGTTTATGGTTAGGAAACATAACCATCTTTGATTAACGAGCTAGTCAAGTAGAGGCATACTAGTGACACTCTGTTTGTCTATGTATTCACACATGTATTATGTTTCCGGTTAATACAATTCTAGCACGAATAATAAACATTTATCATGATATAAGGAAATAAATAATAACTTTATTATTGCCTCTAGGGCATATTTCCTTCAGTCTCCCACTTGCACTAGAGTCAATAATCTAGATTACACAGTAATGATTCTAACACCCATGGAGCCTTGGTGTTTATCATGTTTTGCTCGTGGAAGAGGCTTAGTCAACGGGTCTGCAACATTCAGATCCGTATGTATCTTGCAAATCTCTATGTCTCCCACCTGGACTAGATCCCGGATGGAATTGAAGCGTCTTTTGATGTGCTTGGTTCTCTTGTGAAATCTGGATTCCTTTGCAAGGCAATTGCACCAGTATTGTCACAAAAGATTTTCATTGGACCCGATGCACTAGGTATGACACCTAGATCGGATATGAACTCCTTCATCCAGACTCCTTCATTTGCTGCTTCTGAAGCAGCTATGTACTCCGCTTCACATGTAGATCCCGCTACAACGCTTTGTTTAGAACTGCACCAACTGACAGCTCCACCGTTTAATGTAAACACGTATCCGGTTTGCGATTTAGAATCGTCCGGATCAGTGTCAAAGCTTGCATCAACGTAACCTTTTACGATGAGCTCTTTGTCACCTCCATATATGAGAAACATATCCTTAGTCCTTTTCAGGTATTTCAGGATGTTCTTGACTGCTGTCCAGTGATCCACTCCTGGATCACTTTGGTACCTCCCTGCTAGACTTATAGCAAGGCACACATCATGTCTGGTACACAGCATTGCATACATGATAGAGCCTATGGCTGAAGCATAGGGAACATCTTTCATTTTCTCTCTATCTTCTGCAGTGGTCGGGCATTGAGTCTTACTCAACTTCACACCTTGTAACACAGGCAAGAACCCTTTCTTTGCTTGATCCATTTTGAACTTCTTCAAAACTTTGTCAAGGTATGTGCTTTGTGAAAGTCCAATTAAGCGTCTTGATCTATCTCTATAGATCTTAATGCCTAATATGTAAGCAGCTTCACCGAGGTCTTCCATTGAAAAACTCTTATTCAAGTATCCCTTTATGCTATCCAGAAATTCTATATCATTTCCAATTAGTAATATGTCATCCACATATAATATCAGAAATGCTACAGAGCTCCCACTCACTTTCTTGTAAATACAGGCTTCTCCAAAAGTCTGTATAAAACCAAATGCTTTGATCACACTGTCAAAGCGTTTATTCCAACTCCGAGAGGCTTGCACCAGTCCATAAATGGATCGCTGGAGCTTGCACACTTTGTTAGCTCCCTTTGGATCGACAAAACCTTCTGGTTGCATCATATACAACTCTTCTTCCAGAAATCCATTCAGGAATGCAGTTTTGACATCCATCTGCCAAATTTCATAATCATAAAATGCGGCAATTGCTAACATGATTCGGACAGACTTAAGCATCGCTACGGGTGAGAAGGTCTCATCGTAGCCAATCCCTTGAACTTGCCGAAAACCTTTTGCGACAAGTCAAGCTTTATAGACAGTAATATTACCGTCAGCGTCAGTCTTCTTCTTGAAGATCCATTTATTCTCAATTGCTTGCCGATCATCGGGCAAGTCAACCAAAGTCCATACTTTGTTCTCATACATGGATCCCATCTCAGATTTCATGGCTTCAAGCCATTTTGCGGAATCTGGGCTCACCATCGCTTCTTCATAGTTCGTAGGTTGATCATGATCTAGTAGCATGACTTCCAGAACAGGATTACCGTACCACTCTGGCGCGGATCTCACTCTGGTTGATCTACGAGGTTCAGTAGTATCTTGTTCTAAAGTTTCATGATCATCATCATTAGCTTCCTCACTAACTGGTGTAGGTGTCACTGAAATAGTTTTCTGTGATGCACTACTTTCCAATAAGGGAGCAGGTACAGTTACCTCGTCAAGTTCTACTTTCCTCCCACTCACTTCTTTCGAGAGAAACTCCTTCTCCAGAAAGTTTCCGAATTTAGCAACAAAAGTCTTGCCTTCGGATCTGTGATAGAAGGTGTATCCAATAGTTTCCTTTGGATATCCTATGAAGACACATTTCTCCGATTTGGGTTCGAGCTTATCAGGTTGAAGCTTTTTCACATAAGCATCGCAGCCCCACACTTTCAGAAACGACAACTTTGGTTTCTTGCCAAACTACAGTTCATAAGGCGTCGTCTCAACGGATTTTGATGGTGCCCTATTTAACATGAATGTGGCCGTCTCTAGAGCGTATGCCCAAAACGATAGTTGTAAATCAGTAAGAGACATCATAGATCGCACCATATCTAGTAAAGTAAGATTACGACGTTCGGACACACCATTACGCAGTGGTGTTCCGGGTGGCGTGAGTTGCGAAACTATTCCACAATTTTTCAAATGTACACCAAACTCGTAACTCAAATATTCTCCTCCACGATCAGATCATAGGAATTTTATTTTCTTGTTACGATGATTTTCTACTTCACTCTAAAATTCTTTGAACTTTTCAAATGTTACAGACTTGTGTTTCATTAAGTAGATATACCCATATCTGCTTAAGTCATCTGTGAAGGTGAGAAAAATAACGATATCCACCACGAGCCTCAATATTCATCGGACCACATACATTTGTATGTATGATTTGCAACAAATCTGTTGCTCTCTCCATAGTACCGGAGAACGGTGTTTTGGTCATCTTGCCCATAAGGCACGGTTCGCAAGTACCAAGTGATTCATAATCAAGTGGTTCCAAAAGTCCACCAGTATGGAGTTTCTTCATGCGCTTTACACCGATATGACCTAAACGGCAGTGCCACAAATAAGCTGCACTATCATTATCAACTCTGCATCTTTTGGCTTCAACACTATGAATATGTGTGTCACTACTATCGAGACTCAATAAAAATAGACCACTCTTTAAGGGTGCATGGCCATAAAAGGTATTACTCATATAAATAGAACAACCATTATTCTCAGATTTAAATGAATAACCGTCTCGCATCAAACAAGATCCAGATATACTGTTCATGCTTAACGCTGACACCGAATAACAAGTATTTAGGTCTAATATTAATCCCGAAGGTAGATGTAGAGGTAGCGTGCCGACTGCGATCACATCGACTTTGGAACCGTTTCCCACGCGCATCGTAACCTTGTCCTTAGCCAATCTTCGCTTAATTCGTAGTCCCTGTTTCGAGTTGCAAATATTAGGAACAGAACCAGTATCAAATACCCAGGTGCTACTGCGAGCATTAGTAAGGTACACATCAATAACCTGTATATCGCATATACCTTTGTTCACCTTGCCATCCTTCTTATCCGCCAAATACTTAGGGCAGTTCCGCTTCCAGTGACCAGTCTGCTTGCAGTAGAAGCACTCAGTTTCAGGATTAGGTCCAGGTTTGGGTTTCTTCTCTTGAGTAGCAACTTGCTTGCTGTTCTTTTTGAAGTTCCCCTTCTTCTTCCCTTTGCCCTTTTTCTTGAAACTAGTGGTCTTGTTGACCATCAACACTTGATGCTCCTTCTTGATTTCTACCTCCGCAGCTTTCAGCATTGTGAAGAGCTCGGGAATAGTCTTATTCATCCCTTGCATATTATAGTTCATCACGAAGCTCTTGTAGCTTGGTGGCAGTGATTGGAGAATTCTGTCAATGACGCAATCATCTGGAAGATTAACTCCCAATTGAATCAAGTGATTATTATACCCAGACATTTTGAGTATATGCTCACTGACAGAACTGTTCTCCTCCATCTTGCAGCTATAGAACTTATTGGAGACTTCATATCTCTCAATCCGGGCATTTGCTTGAAATATTAACTTCAACTCCTGGAACATCTCATATGCTCCATGACGTTCAAAACGTCGTTGAAGTCCCGATTCTAAGCCGTAAAGCATGGCACACTGAACTATCGAGTAGTCATCAGCTTTGCTCTGACAGACGTTCATAACATCTGGTGTTGCTCCAGCAGCAGGCCTGGCACCCAGCGGTGCTTCCAGGACGTAATTCTTCTGTGCAGCAATGAGGATAATCCTCAAGTTATGGACCCAGTCCGTGTAATTGCTACCATCATCTTTCAACTTTTCTTTCTCAAGGAACGCATTAAAATTCAACGAAACAACAACACGAGCCATCTATCTACAATCAAGCAAAAACAAGCAAGATACTATCAGGTACTAAGTTTCATGATAAATTTAGGTTCAATTAATTTAATTAAAGAACTCCCACTTAGATAGACATTCCTCTAATCCTCTAAGTGATTACGTGATCCAAATCAACTAAACCATGTCCGATCATCACGTGAGATGGAGTAGTTTCATTGGTGAACATGAAGGAAATATGCCCTAGAGGCAATAATAAAGTTATTATTTATTTCCTTATATCATGATAAATGTTTATTATTCATGCTAGAATTGTATTAACCGGAAATATAATACATGTGTGAATACATAGACAAACAGAGTGTCACTAGTATGGCTCTACTTGACTAGCTCGTTAATCAAAGATGGTTATGTTTCCTAACCATAAGCACAGAGTTGTTATTTGATTAACGGGTGCACATCATTAGGTGAATGATCTGATTGACATGACCCATTCCATTAGCCTAGCACCCGATCGTTTAGTATGTTGCTATTGCTTTCTTCATGACTTATACATGTTCCTATGACTATGAGATTATGCAACTCCCGTTTGCCGGAGGAACACTTTGTGTGCTACCAAACGTCACAACGTAAATGGGTGATTATAAAGGTGCTCTACAGGTGTCTCCAAAGGTACATGTTGGGTTGGCGTATTTCGAGATTAGGATTTGTCACTCCGATTGTCGGAGAGGTATCTCTGGGCCCTCTCGGTGATACACATCACATAAGCCTTGCAAGCATTGCAACTAATGAGTTAGTTGTGAGATGATGTATTACGGAACGAGTAAAGAGACTTGCCGGTAACGAGATTGAACTAGGTATGGGATACCGATGATCAAATCTCGGGCAAGTAACATACCGATGACAAAGGGAACAACATATGTTGTTATGCGGTCTGACCGATAAAAGATCTTCCTAGAATATGTAGGAGCCAATATGAGCATCCAGGTTCCGCTATTGGTTATTGACCGGAGACGTCTCTCGGTCATGTCTACATTGTTCTCGAACCCGTAGGGTCCGCACGCTTAAGGTTTCGATGACAGTTATATTATGAGTTTATGAGTTTTGATGTACCGAAGTTAGTTCGGAGTACCAGATGTGATCACGGACATGATGAGGAGTCTCGAAATGGTTGAGACATAAAGATTGATATATTGGACAGCTATATTCGGACACCGGAAGTGTTCCGGGGAAGTTTCGGATAAAACTGGAGCACCGGGGGGTTAATGTGCCTCATGGGCCTAAAGTGGAGAAGAGGAGGGGCTGCCAGGGCAGGCCGCGCGCCCCCTCTCCCCCTAGTCCGAATTGGACAAGGAGGGAGGGGCGGCACCCCCCCTTTTCCTTCTTTCCTTCCTCCTCTCCTACTTGGACAAGGAAAGGGAGGGGAGTCCTACTCCCGGTAGGAGTAGGACTCCTCCTGCGCGCCTCCTACTAGGGCCGGTCGCACCCCCCCTTGGATCCTTTATATACGGAGGCAAGGGGCACCCCTAGACACACAAGTTGATCCACGTGATCATATTCTTAGCCGTGTGCGGTGCCCCCTTCCACCATAGTCCTCGATAATATTGTAGCGGTGCTTAGGCGAAGCCCTGCGATAGTAGTACATCAAGATCGTCACCACGCCGTCGTGCTGACGGAACTCTTCCCCGACACTTTGCTGGATCGGAGTCCGGAGATCGTCATCGAGCTGAACGTGTGCTAGAACTCGGAGGTGCCGTAGTTTCGGTGCTTGATCGGTCGGGCTGTGAAGACGTACGACTACATCAACCAAGTTAACGCTTCCGTTGTCGATCTACAAGGGTACGTAGATCACACTCTCCCCCTCTCGTTGCTATGCATCACCATGATCTTGCGTGTGCGTAGGATTTTTTTTGAAATTACTACGAAACCCAACAGTGGCATCCGAGCCTAGGTTATATATGTTGATGTTATATGCACGAGTAGAACACAAGTGAGTTGTGGGCGATATAAGTCATACAGCTTACCAGCATGTCATACTTTGGTTCGGCGGTATTGTTGGACGAAGCGGCCCGGACCGACATTACGCGTACGCGTACGCTTACGCGAGACCGGTTCTCCCGATGTGCTTTGCACATAGGTGGCTTGCGGGTGACAGTTTCTCCAACTTTAGTTGAACCGACTGTGGCTACGCCCGGTCCTTGCGAAGGTTAAAACAACACCAACTTGACAAACTATCGTTGTGGTTTTGATGCGTAGGTAAGATTGGTTCTTGCTTAAGCCCGTAGCAGCCACGTAAAACTTGCAATAACAAAGTAGAGAACGTCTAACTTGTTTTTGCAGGGCATGTTGTGATGTGATATGGTCAAGACATGATGCTAAATTTTATTGTATGAGATGATCATGTTTTGTAACCGAGTTATCGGCAACTGGCAAGAGCCATATGGTTGTCGCTTTATTGTATGCAATGCAATCGCGCTGTAATGCTTTACTTTATCACTGAGCGGTAGCGATAGTCGTGGAAGCATGAGATTGGCGAGACGACAACGATGCTACGATGGAGATCAAGGTGTTGCGCCGGTGACGATGGTGATCACGACGGTGCTTCAAAGATGGAGATCACAAGCACAAGATGATGATGGCCATATCATATCACTTATATTGATTGCATGTGATGTTTATCTTTTATGCATCTTATCTTGCTTTGATTGACGGTAGCATTATAAGATGATCTCTCACTAATTATCAAGAAATGTTCTCCCTGAATATGCACCGTTGCGAAAGTTCTTCGTGCTGAGACACCACGTGATGATCGGGTGTGATAGGCTCTACGTTCAAATACAACGGGTGCAAAATAGTTGCACACGCGGAATACTGAGGTTATACTTGACGAGCCAAGCATATACATATATGGCCTCGAAACACGGAGACCGAAAGGTCGAGCGTGAATCATATAGTAGATATGATCAACATAGTGATGTTCACCAATGAAACTACTCCATCTCACGTGATGATCGGACATGGTTTAGTTGATTTGGATCACGTAATCACTTAGAGGATTAGAGGGATGTCTATCTAAGTGGGAGTTCTTTAAGTAAATTAATTGAACCTAAATTTATCATGAAACTTAGTACTTGATAGTATCTTGCTTGTTTTTTGCTTGATTGTAGATAGATGGCTCGTGTTGTTGTTCCGTTGAATTTTAATGCGTTCCTTGAGAAAGCAAAGTTGAAAGATGATGGTAGCAATTACACGGACTGGGTCCGTAACTTGAGGATTATCCTCATTGCTGCATAGAAGAATTACGTCCTGGAAGCACCGCTGGGTGCCAGGCCTGTTGCTGGAGCAACACCAGATGTTATGAACGTCTGGCAGAGCAAAGCTGATGACTACTCGATAGTTCAGTGTGCCATGCTTTACGGCTTAGAATCGGGACTTCAACGACGTTTTGAACGTCATGGAGCATATGAGATGTTCCAGGAGTTGAAGTTAATATTTCAAGCAAATGCCCGGATTGAGAGATATGAAGTCTCCAATAAGTTCTATAGCTGCAAGATGGAGGAGAACAGTTCTGTCAGTGAGCATATACTCAAAATGTCTGGGTATAATAATCACTTGATTCAATTGGGAGTTAATCTTCCAGATGATTGCGTCATTGACAGAATTCTCCAATCACTTCCACGAAGCTACAAGAGCTTCGTGATGAACTATAATATGCAAGGGATGAATAAGACTATTCCCGAGCTCTTCACAATGCTGAAAGCTGCGGAGGTAGAAATCAAGAAGGAGCATCAAGTGTTGATGGTCAACAAGACCACTAGTTTCAAGAAAAAGGGCAAAGGGAAGAAGAAGGGGAACTTCAAAAAGAACAGCAAGCAAGTTGCTACTCAAGAGAAGAAACCCAAACCTGGACCTAAGCCTGAAACTGAGTGCTTCTACTGCAAGCAGACTGGTCACTGGAAGCGGAACTGCCCCAAGTATTTGGCGGATAAGAAGGATGGCAAGATGAACAAAGGTATATGTGATATACATGTTATTGATGTGTAACTTACTAATGCTCGCAGTAGCACCTGGGTATTTGATACTGGTTCTGTTCCTAATATTTGCAACTCGAAACAGGGACTAAGAATTAAGCGAAGATTGGCTAAGGACAAGGTTACGATGCGCGTGGGAAACGGTTCCAAAGTCGATGTGATCGCAGTCGGCACACTACCTCTACATCTACCTTCGGGATTAATATTAGACCTAAATACTTGTTATTCGGTGTCAGCGTTAAGCATGAACATTATATCTGGATCTTGTTTGATGCGAGACGGTTATTCATTTAAATCTGAGAATAATGGTTGTTCTATTTATATGAGTAATATCTTTTATGGTCATGCACCCTTAAAGAGTGGTCTATTTTTATTGAGTCTCGATAGTAGTGACACACATATTCATAGTGTTGAAGCCAAAAGATGCAGAGTTGATAATGATAGTGCAGCTTATTTGTGGCACTGCCGTTTAGGTCATATCGGTGTAAAGCGCATGAAGAAACTCCATACTGGTGGACTTTTGGAACCACTTGATTATGAATCACTTGGTACTTGCGAACCGTGCCTTATGGGCAAGATGACCAAAACACCGTTCTCCGGTACTATGGAGAGAGCAACAGATTTGTTGCAAATCATACATACAAATGTATGTGGTCCGATGAATATTGAGGCTCGTGGTGGATATCGTTATTTTTCTCACCTTCACAGATGACTTAAGCAGATATGGGTATATCTACTTAATGAAACACAAGTCTGTAACATTTGAAAAGTTCAAAGAATTTTAGAGTGAAGTAGAAAATCATCGTAACAAGAAAATAAAATTCCTATGATCTGATCGTGGAGGAGAATATTTGAGTTACGAGTTTGGTGTACATTTGAAAAATTGTGGAATAGTTTCGCAACTCACGCCACCCGGAACACCACAGCGTAATGGTGTGTCCGAACGTCGTAATCGTACTTTACTAGATATGGTGCGATCTATGATGTCTCTTACTGATTTACCGCTATCTTTTTGGGGATACGCTCTAGAGACGGCCACATTCACGTTAAATAGGGCACCATCAAAATCCGTTGAGACGACGCCTTATGAACTGTGGTTTGGCAAGAAACCAAAGTTGTTGTTTCTGAATGTTTGGGGCTGTGATGCTTATGTGAAAAAGCTTCAACCTGATAAGCTCGAACCCAAATCGGAGAAATGTGTCTTCATAGGATATCCAAAGGAAACTATTGGATACACCTTCTATCACAGATCCGAAGGCAAGACTTTTGTTGCTAAATTCGGAAACTTTCTGGAGAAGGAGTTTCTCTCGAAAGAAGTGAGTGGGAGGAAAGTAGAACTTGACGAGGTAACTGTACCTGCTCCCTTATTGGAAAGTAGTGCATCACAGAAAACTGTTTCAGTGACACCTACACCAGTTAGTGAGGAAGCTAATGATGATGATCATGAAACTTCAGAACAAGATACTACTGAACCTCGTAGATCAACCAGAGCGAGATCCGCACCAGAGTGGTACGATAATCCTGTTCTGGAAGTCATGCTACTAGATCATGATCAACCTACGAACTATGAAGAAGCGATGGTGAGCCCAGATTCCGCAAAATGGCTTGAAGCCATGAAATCTGAGATGGGATCCATGTATGAGAACAAAGTATGGACTTTGGTTGACTTGCCCGATGATCGGCAAGCAATTGAGAATAAATGGATCTTCAAGAAGAAGACTGATGCTGACGGTAATATTACTGTCTACAAAGCTTGACTTGTCGCAAAAGGTTTTCGGCAAGTTCAAGGGATTGACTACAATGAGACCTTCTCACCCGTAGCGATGCTTATGTCTGTCCGAATCATGTTAGCAATTGCCACATTTTATGATTATGAAATTTGGCAGATGGATGTCAAAACTGCATTCCTGAATGGATTTCTGGAAAAAGAGTTGTATATGATGCAACCAGAAGGTTTTGTCGATCCAAAGGGAGCTAACAAAGTGTGCAAGCTCCAGCGATCCATTTATGGACTGGTGCAAGCCTCTCGGAGTTGGAATAAATGCTTTGATAGTGTGATCAAAGCATTTGGTTTTATACAGACTTTTGGAGAAGCCTGTATTTTCAAGAAAGTGAGTGGGAGCTCTGTAGCATTTTTGATATTATATGTGGATGACATATTACTAATTGGAATTGATATAGAATTTCTGGATAGCATAAAGGGATACATGAATAAGAGTTTTTCAATGAAAGACCTCGGTGAAGCTGCTTACATATTAGGCATTAAGATCTATAGAGATAGATCAAGATGCTTAATTGGACTTTCACAAAGCACATACCTTGACAAAGTTTTGAAGAAGTTCAAAATGGATCAAGCAAAGAAAGGGTTCTTGCCTGTGTTACAAGGTGTGAAGTTGAGTAAGACTCAATGCCCGACCACTGCAGAAGATAGAGAGAAAATGAAAGATGTTCCCTATGCTTCAGCCATAGGCTCTATCATGTATGCAATGCTGTGTACCAGACCTGATGTGTGCCTTGCTATAAGTCTAGCAGGGAGGTACCAAAGTGATCCAGGAGTGGATCACTGGACATCGGTCAAGAACATCCTGAAATACCTGAAAAGGACTAAGGATATGTTTCTCATATATGGAGGTGACAAAGAGCTCATCGTAAAAGGTTAGGTTGATGCAAGCTTTGAAACTGATCCGGACGATTCTAAATCGCAAACTGGATACGTGTTTACATTAAACCGTGGAGCTGTCTGTTGGTGCAGTTCTAAACAAAGCATTGTAGCGGGATCTACATGTGAAGCGGAGTACATAGCTGCTTCAGAAGCAGCAAATGAAGGAGTCTGGATGAAGGAGTTCATATCCGATCTAGGTGTCATACCTAGTGCATCGGGTCCAATGAAAATCTTTTGTGACAATAATCGTGCAATTGCCTTGCAAAGGAATCCAGATTTCACAAGAGAACCAAGCACATCAAAAGACGCTTCAATTCCATCCGCGATCTAGTCCAGGTGGGAGACATAGAGATTTGCAAGATACATACGGATCTGAATGTTGCAGACCCGTTGACTAAGCCTCTTCCACGAGCAAAACATGATCAGCACCAAGGCTCCATGGGTGTTAGAATCATTACTTTGTAATCTAGATTATTGACTCTAGTGCAAGTGGGAGACTGAAGGAAATATGCCCTAGAGGCAATAATAAAGTTATTATTTATTTCCTTATATCATGATAAATGTTTATTATTCATGCTAAAATTGTATTAACCGGAAACATAATACATGTGTGAATACGTAGACAAACAGAGTTTCACTAGTATGCCTCTACTTGACTACCTCGTTAATCAAAGATGGTTATGTTTCCTAACCATAAACAAAGAGTTGTTATTTGATTAACGGGATCACATCATTAGGTGAATGATCTGATTGACATGACCCATTCCATTAGCTTAGCACCCGATCGTTTAGTATGTTGCTATTGCTTTCTTCATTACTTATACATGTTCCTATGACTATGAGATTATGCAACTCCCGTTTGCCGGAGGAACACTTTGTGTGCTACCAAACGTCACAATGTAAATGGGTGATTATAAAGGTGATCTACAGGTGTCTCCAAAGGTACATATTGGGTTGGCGTATTTCGAGATTAGGATTTGTCACTCCGATTGTCGGAGAGGTATCTCTAGGCCCTCTCGGTGATACACATCTCATAAGCCTTGCAAGCATTGCAACTAATGAGTTAGTTATGAGATGATGTATTACGGAACGAGTAAAGAGACTTGCCGGTAACGAGATTGAACTAGGTATGGGATACCGATGATCGAATCTCGGGCAAGTAACATACCGATGACAAAGGGAACAACGTATGTTCTTATGCGGTCTGATCGATAAAAGATCTTCGTAGAATATTTAGGAGCCAATATGAGCATCCAGGTTCCGCTATTGGTTATTGACCGGAGACGTGTCTCGGTCATGTCTACATTGTTCTCGAACCCGTAGGGTCCGCACGCTTAAGGTTTCGATGACAGTTAGGTTATGAGTTTATGAGTTTTAATGTAACGAAGTTAGTTCGGAGTACCGGATGTGATCACGGACATGACGAGGAGTCTCGAAATGGTCGAGACATAAAGATTGATATATTGGACGGCTATATTCGGACACCGGAAGTGTTCCGGGGAAGTTTCGGATAAAACCGGAGCACCGGGGGGTTACCGGAACCCCCCGGGGGGTTAATGGGCCTCATGGGCCTAAAGTGGAGAAGAGGAGGGGCTGCTAGGGCAGGCCGCGCGCCCCCTCTCCCCCTAGTCCGAATTGGACAAGGAGGGAGGGGCGGCGCCCCCCCTTTCCTTCTCTCCTTCCCCCTCTCCTACTTGGACAAGGAAAGGGAGGGGAGTCCTACTCCCGGTAGGAGTAGGCCTCCTCCTGCGCGCCTCCTACTAGGGCCGGCCGCACCCCCCCTTGGATCCTTTATATACGGAGGCAAGGGGCACCCCTAGACACACAAGTTGATCCACGTGATCATATTCTTAGCCGTGTGCGGTGCCCCCTTCCACCATAGTCCTCGATAATATTGTAGCGGTGCTTAGGCGAAGCCCTACGACAGTAGTACATCAAGATCGTCACCATGCCGTCGTGCTGACGGAACTCTTCCCCGACACTTTGCTGGATCGGAGTCCGGGGATCGTCATCGAGCTGAACGCGTGCTAGAACTCAGAGGTGTCGTAGTTTCGGTGCTTGATCGGTCGGGCCGTGAAGACGTACGACTACATCAACCAAGTTAACGCTTCCGTTGTCGATCTACAAGGGTACGTAGATCACACTCTCCCCCTCTCGTTGCTATGCATCACCATGATCTTGCGTGTGCGTAGGAATGTTTTTGAAATTACTACGAAACCCAACAGAACATCACTATGTTGATCATATCTACTATATGATTCACGCTCGACCTTTCGGTCTCCGTGTTCCGAGGCCATATCTGTATATGCTGGGCTCGTCAAGTATAACCTGAGTATTCCGCGTGTGCAACTGTTTTGCACCCGTTGTATTCGAACGTAGAGCCTATCACACCCGATCATCACGTGGTGTCTCAGCACGAAGAACTTTCGCAACGGTGCATACTCAGGGAGAACACTTCTTGATAATTAGTGAGAGATCATCTTATAATGCTACCGTCAATCAAAGCAAGATAAGATGCATAAAAGATAAACATCACATGCAATCAATATAAGTGATATGATATGGCCATCATCATCTTGTGCTTGTGATCTCCATCTTCTAAGCACCGTCGTGTTCACCATCGTCACCGGTGCGACACCTTGATCTCCATTGTAGCATCGTTGTCGTCTCGCCAATCTCATGCTTCCACGACTATCGCTACCGCTTAGTGATAAAGTAAAGCATTACAGCGCGATTGCATTGCATACAATAAAGCGACAACCATATGGCTCCTGCCAGTTGCCGATAACTCGGTTACAAAACATGATCATCTCATACAATAAAATTTAGCATCATGTCTTGACCATATCACATCACAACATGCCCTGCAAAAACAAGTTAGACGTCCTCTACTTTGTTGTTGCAAGTTTTACATGGCTGCTACGGGCTAAAGCAAGAACCAATCTTACCTACGCATCAAAACCACAACGATAGTTTGTCAAGTTGGTGTTGTTTTAACCTTCGCAAGGACCGGGCGTAGCCACACTCGGTTCAACTAAAGTTGGAGAAACTGTCACCCGCAAGCCACCTATGTGCAAAGCACGTCGGGAGAACCGGTCTCGCGTAAGCGTACGCGTAATGTCGGTCCGGGCCGCTTCGTCCAACAATACCGCCGAACCAAAGTATGACATGCTGTTGGGTTTCGTAGTAATTTCAAAAAAATTCCTACGCACACACAAGATCGTGGTGATGCATAGCAACGAGAGGGGGAGAGTGTGATCTACGTACCCTTGTAGATCGACAACGGAAGCGTTAACTTGGTTGATGTAGTCGTACGTCTTCACGGCCCGACCGATCAAGCACCGAAACTACGGCACCTCCGAGTTCTAGCACACGTTCGGCTCGATGACGATCCCCGGACTCCGATCCAGCAAAGTGTCGGGGAAGAGTTCTGTCAGCACGACGGCGTGGTGACGATCTTGATGTACTATTGTTGCAGGGCTTCGCCTAAGCACCGCTACAATATTATCGAGGACTATGGTGGAAGGGGGCACCGCACACGGCTAAGAATATGATCACGTGGATCAACTTGTGTGTCTAGGGGTGCCCCTTGCCTCTGTATATAAAGGATCCAAGGGGGGGGGGGGTGCGGCCGGCCCTAGTAGGAGGCGCGCAGGAGGAGTCCTACTCCTACCGGGCGTAGGACTCCCCTCCCTTTCCTTGTCCAAGTAGGAGAGGGGGAAGGAGAGAAGGAAACGGGGGGGCGCCGCCCCTCCCTCCTTGTCCAATTCGGACTAGGGGAGAGGGGGCGCGCGGCCTGCCCTGGCAGCCCCTCCTCTTCTCCACTTTAGGCCCATGAGGCCCATTAACCCCCCGGGGGTTCCGGTAACCCCCCGGTGCTCCGGTTTTATCCGAAACTTCCCCGGAACACTTCCGGTGTCCGAATATAGCCGTCCAATATATCAATCTTTATGTCTCGACCATTTAGAGACTCTTCATCATGTCCGTGATCACATCCGGTACTCCGAACTAACTTCGGTACATCAAAACTCATAAACTCATAATATAACTGTCATCGAAACCTTAAGCGTGCGGACCCTACGGGTTCGAGAACAATGTAGACATGACCGAGACACGTCTCCGGTCAATAACCAATAGTGGAACCGGAATGCTCATATTGGCTCCTACATATTCTACGAAGATCTTTTATCGGTCAGACCGCATAACAACATACATTGTTCCCTTTGTCATCGGTATGTTACTTGCCCAAGATTTGATCGTCGGTATCCCATACCTAGTTCAATCTCGTTACCGGCAAGTCTCTTTACTCGTTCCGTAATACATCATCTCACAACTAACTCATTAGTTGCAATGCTTGCAAGGCTTATGTGATGTGTATCACCGAGAGGGCCCAGAGATACCTCTCCGACAATCGGAGTGACAAATCCTAATCTCAAAATACGCCAACCCAACATGTACCTTTGGAGACACCTGTAGAGCACCTTTATAATCACCCATTTACGTTGTGACGTTTGGTAGCACACAAAGTGTTCCTCTGGCAAACGGGAGTTGCATAATCTCATAGTCACAGGAACATGTATAAGTCATGAAGAAAGCAATAACAACATACTAAACGATCGGGTGCTAAGCTAATGGAATGGGTCATGTCAATCAGATCTCACCTAATGATGTGATCCCGTTAATCAAATAACAACTCTTTGTTTATGGTTAGGAAACATAACCATCTTTAATTAACGAGCTAGTCAAGTAGAGGCATACTAGTGACACTCTGTTTGTCTATGTATTCACACATGTATTATGTTTCCGGTTAATACAATTCTAGCATGAATAATAAACATTTATCATGATATAAGGAAATAAATAATAACTTTATTATTGCCTCTAGGGCATATTTCCTTCACCGCCACGCGCCGGAGAAGGAGCCGGCCGAGGGCCCTGATCATCACTCGCCGGAGGAGGAGGCGATGGAAGAGGCGGAGTGCCCTGACTCGCCGGAGGAGGAGGAGGAGGCGGAGGCATCCAGTTCGGAAGGTTGATGAGCTCCTTCCGCCTTAGGCATGGAGTCTTCAGAGCAGACCCCCATCGAGTCTCCCCTTCACCGGTAGGGTGGTCAAGCTGGAGGTCCTCAAATCCCTCCGTTATTTCATCCACCATCACCCTAGCATATCCTTCTGGAATCGGCCGGCAGTGAAAAGTTGCGCCGGGTTCAGTAGGATAAACAGAGCCAACAGCCGCCTTGACCTTCAAATTCATCCATTGCGTCATAAGTTGGCAATTTTGAGACTCTGTGATAGCATCCACGGGATAGCTGGCAGGAGCCGTCAAGGCATGCTCCGGCTGAAGCAGCTCGGTGGAAGCCACGCTGCTTCTGCGCTGAGATGGCGGGGTAGCTTCGGGGGAAGCTTCGGCAGTACGTTTGCTGCCATTTGCTTCTCGTTCCTCTATCGCGTCTACCCTTGCTTGCAGCGCCTGCATTTGGGTCTGCTGCACTTTTTTCCTCCTCTCATGAGATTTGTAACCGCCTGCGTCCGGAAACCCAACCTTCCACAAAATGGAGCCTGGCGTGCCTCGTGTCCGTCCAGGGTGCTCAGGATTCCCGAGGGCCATTGTGAGATCGTCGGTCTCTTTGTCTGGAAAGAACGTCCCTTGCTGCGCTGCTTCGATATACTGCTTAAGCTTCCTGACTGGTATGTCCATTTGATCGTTCGTCCAAATGCACTTCCCTGTTACAGGGTCCAAGGTTCCGCCAGCCCCGAAGAACCAAGTCCGGCAACGTTCTGGCCAGTTAATTGTCTCTGGTTTGATCCCTTTATCAACTAGATCATTCTCAGTCTTGGCCCACTTAGGCCGGGCTACGAGGTAGCCACCTGACCCCGTGCGATGGTGAAGCTTCTTCTTCGCAGCATTTTGCTTGTTTGTCGCCGACATCTTCTTACTCTTTTCCGGTGTCTTCTGGGCCACAAATGTGGGCCAGTGATCTCTGATCTTCTCATATCTGCCCTTGAATTCTGGTGTCTCATTATTTTCGATAAACTTATTCAGCTCTATCTTCCACCTCCTGACTAGTTCTGCCATCCTCTTAAGAGCAAAAGACTTGATTAATTGCTCTTTAACTGGGTTCTCTGGATTATCCTCTGGCGGTAGGGTGAAATTTGACTTCAGCTCAGTCCAAAGATCATTTTTCTGCATATCATTGACATAAGACACCTCAGGGTCTTCTGTAGCCAGCTTAAACCATTGCTGGATGCTTATCGGGATCTGGTCTTCTGTAGCCGGCTTAAACCATTGCTGGATGCTTATCGGGATCTTGTCCCTAACCAGAACCCCGCACTGAGCAACAAATGCGTTCTTTGTTCGGATGGGTTCAATCGGTTGGCCGTCGGGCGCGATTGCTATGATCTCAAACTTTTCATCCGGAGGGCTAGAAAAAAGAACAAAGACTTAATTAATATGTGTACATACCAAAACAATGAATGCATCAATCAGCTAGTCAGCACAGGCTTAACTAATATATATACCTGGCCGGACTCAGTTCGGTCACCGGAGCCGTCATCACGGTCTCCTTGCACCGGCATTGGGTCACCGGAGCCGTCCTCATGTTCTTCTTATTGCACCGGCATTAGGCCACCGTAGCCAGCTTCTTCACCCTCTCCTTCCAGACCATCGGTGTCGTTGAGAAACAACGAAACGGCATCACTTCCTTCTATGATTATGTCCCTCAACAACGCTTCTTTTGCTTCGTCTCGGGCGGTGTCCATAGTTTCTACAAATATTTACAACATGGCCATTATTATTCAAACATGACAGATGGATATATTAGTGGCAAACGTAGAACTAGCTACCTAATCATAGTAAGGAATCATATATATTAATTAGTGGCCTCGACGTTGCTTCTCTAGGGTTTGGGGTGGCCTCGACAACGCTTCAAGGGTTTGGGGTGGCCTCGAGAACGCTTCAAGGAGGGGGTAATATCGACCCCCCCCCACGTGTTGAAGCTATTGGGAGGGGGTATATATATCGACAACGACGACACTACATCTATGTCCCTCGATGACCCTCGTTCCCGATAAAAAAAGAGGAAGAAGAAGAAAAAAAAGAGGAGAAGAAAGAATAGAGGAGATCTTCTCCTCTATTCTTTCTTCTCCTCTTTTTTTTCTTCTTCCTCTTCTTTTTTTATCCTCTTCTTCCTCTCATGTTCGAGAGGATCGCCGAGGGGTCGGGAGGTTGCCTAGTGTGAAAGGATTCAACAAAACCATGTCTTCATCATTAGGCGAAAGTAACAGGTGCATGATGGTACGAAGCTCTCCAAAGTTATTTTGGAACGGAGTCCTAGAGAGGATAATTCGCTTTTTGGTACAAAGTTCAGCAAGAACCTTCCAAATATCGTTATTTGGAAGGCCTTTGCTGAAATTCATACAAAAAGGCAAATTATCCTATCTGGGACACCATTCCAAAATAACTTTGGAGGACTTTGTCATGCCCTGGTTACTTCTGGCTAATGATGAAGCCATGGATTTCTTCAATACTTTGACACTAGGAAATCTCTCTCTCGACCCCTCGGCGATCCTCGACCCCTCGAACCCTCGACGACCCTGGAACCCTCGACCCCTCGGCGATCCTCTTCTTCCTCTCATGTTCGAGAGGATCGTCGAGGGGTCGGGAGGTTGCCTAGTGTCAAAGGATTCAACAAAACCATGTCTTCATCATTAGGCGAAAGGAACAGGTGCATGATGGTACGAAGCTCTCCAAAGTTATTTTTGGAATGGAGTCCTAGATAGGATAATTCGCTTTTTGGTACAAAGTTCAGCAAGAACCTTCGAAATATCATTATTTGGAAGGCCTTTGGTGAAATTCATACAAAAAGGCAAATTATCCTATCCGGGACACCATTCCAAAATAACTTTGGAGGACTTCGTCATGCCCTGGTTACTTCTGGCTAATGATGAAGCCATGGATTTCTTCAATACTTTGACACTAGGAAATCTCTCTCTCGACCCCTCGGCGATCCTCGACCCCTCGAACCCTCGACGATCCTGGAACTCTCGACCCCTCGGCGATCCTCTTCTTCCTCTCATGTTCGAGAGGATCGCCGAGGGGTCGGGAGGTTGCCTAGTGTCAAAGGATTCAACAAAACCATGTCTTCATCATTAGGCGAAAGTAACAGGTGCATGATGGTACGAAGCTCTCCAAAGTTATTTTGGAACGGAGTCCTAGATAGGATAATCCGCTTTTTGGTACAAAGTTCAGCAAGAACCTTCCAAATATCGTTATTTGGAAGGCATTTGCTGAAATTCATACAAAAAGGCAAATTATCCTATCCGGGACACCATTCCAAAATAACTTTGGAGGACTTCGTCATGCCCTGGTTACTTCCGGCTAATGATGAAGCCATGGATTTCTTCAATACTTTGACACTAGGAAACCTCTCTCGACCCCTCGGCGATCTTCGACCCCTCGAACCCTCGACGACCCTGGAACCCTCGACCCCTAGACGACCCTGGAACCCTCGACCCCTAGACGACCCTGGAACCCTCGACCCTCGATCCCTCGACCCTATAGAGCCCTCGAACCCTCGACCCTGAAACCCTCGACCCTTGACCCCTTAACGACCCTCGACCCTCTACCCTAGTTCCCGAC
>NC_041384.1:714330593-714423864 GCF_002162155.2 Triticum dicoccoides
GGAACCCTCGACCCTCGATCCCTAGACCCTATAGAACCCTCGAACCCTCGACCCTGAAACCCTCGACCCTTGACCCCTTAACGACCCTCGACCCTCTACCCTAGTTCCCGACCCTCGACCCCTCGGCGATCCTCGACACCCTCGTTCCCGATAAAAATTAAGAAGAAGAAGAAGAAGAAGAAGAAGAAGAAGAAGAAGAAGAAGAAGAAGAAGAAGAAGAAGAAGAAGAAGAAGAAGAAGAAGAAGAAGAAGAAGAAGAAGAAGAAGAAGAAGAAAGAGGAGAAGAAGAAAGGAATAGCTGGAGGAGAAGATAGAAGAAAAAAAAGAAGAAAAAAAGAGGAGAAGAAGAAAGGAATGTGGAGAAGAAGAAAAAATAGAATATATTCTATTTTCTCTTCTTCTCCACTATTCCATTCTTCTTCTCCTCTTCTTTTTCTTCTTTTTTCTTCTTCTTATTTATTTCTCCTCTTCTTCCTCTCCTCTTCTTCTTTCTAAGTCCTGCTTATATACACAGAGTATTGGTCCCGGTTCGTACCCCTCTCGACCCCTCGTCCCTCTCTCGACCCCTCGACGACCCTCGTCCCTTATAACATTTTTTTCTCCCCTCGACCCCTCTCGACCTCTCGTCCCCCTCTCGACCCCTCATCATCATCTATCACCCCCCTCGTTTTCCTTAGCATATATCCATGAACAAAAAAATAATTCATATATAGAAAAAATGCTATATGAACATACATACATATGAGCATATATAGAGAGCATATACATAGCCAAATCCATATACAGAGAGCATATACATACATACATACATATGAGCATATACATACATACATAGCCAAATCCAAATACATATGAGCATATCCATACACATATGAAAAAATTTATCACACACAGAGAGCAGCGGCGGCGGCGGCGATGGTCAGAGCGACAGGGATCGATGGGAAGGGGGGAGCTCACTAGGCACTACTAGGAAAAGGCCTACTAATGGCGCACCAGTTTTGCCTACTAATGGCGCATCACTGGTGCGCCATTACTAGCACGCCACTAGTAATTTTTACTAATGGCGCACCACTGGTGCGCCATTAGTATAGGCCACGGTGCGCCATTAGTATAGGCCACGGTGCGCCATTAGTATTTTTGAATTTTGAAGGCGGGAAAATAGTAGTGGCGCACCATCTAACCCCCACCGTGCGCCATTGCTATTTTTGAATTTTGAATTTGGATCTGGATCGTGATTTTTTTGCCCATTTTTTGCTAGTTTTTTATGCTCGTTTTTTGGCACGATATTATTTCAAATTTTGTTCCTGTTTTTGGATCTTGTACATTCTTTTGCCGTGTTCTTTTGCCGGAGAGGAGTTCGCCGGAGAGGAGGAGGAGGAGGTCACCGAAGAGACGCTCGCCTACATCGCCGGAGAGGAGGAGGAGGTCACCGGAGAGGAGTTCACCGAAGCATCGGAGAGGAGGAAGGAGAAACCATGAGGGAATGGGAGGAGAGGAGGGAGGAGGAGCTCACCGGAGAGGAGGGAGGAGAAACCGTGAGGGGAGGGGAGGGGAGGAGAGGAGGGAGGAGGAGGTTCCTGGAGAGGAGGAGGTCGCTGGAGAGGAGGAGGAGGTCCCCGGAGAGGAGGAGGAGGTCGCCGGAAAGGAGGAGGGTAGTATGGTGGAGGAGAGAAGGGAAGATGGAGTGGAGGAGAGGAGGAGATGGAGTGGAGGAGAGGAGAGGAGGAGATGG
The DNA here is from genome assembly GCF_002162155.2 of Triticum dicoccoides. Lineage (NCBI taxonomy): Eukaryota > Viridiplantae > Streptophyta > Magnoliopsida > Poales > Poaceae > Triticum > Triticum dicoccoides. The sequence goes on from NC_041384.1 coordinate 714,332,326, forward strand.
AGTGGAGGAGAGGTGGAGTGGGGGAGGCGCGCCCAGCCATATATACGACATAGTAATGGCGCACCGTGGGCAGGTGCGCCATTACTAACTTTTTTTATTTTTTTGATTTATTTTGAATTTTGAAGGCGGGAAGATACTAATGGCGCACCATGGGCAGGTGCGCCATTAGTAAATTTTATTTTTTATTTTTTGACTTATTTTGAATTTTGAAGGCGGGAAGATACTAATGGCGCACCATGGGCAGGTGCGCCATTAGTAACTTTTTTTATTTTGTTGACTTATTTTGAATTTTGAAGGCGGGAAGATACTAATGGCGCACCATGGGTAGGTGCGCCATTAGTAAGTATGAATTTTTTTGAATTTTTTTGCCTCTCCAGATCTTAAAAGCCCCGTATCTTTTTTTCTGTTAGGTTTTTGAGGATTTTGAAAATGTTTAACGGGGTTCCCCCAGTTAAATTCGGATGTAACTTTTCGAGTAGATGATTTTTCATATAAAAACTTTTCCATCCGAGTTCGTACGCAAAAGTTATGCCCATTTTTACAAATTCTCGAGAGATTTTGCAAAAAAGTCGAAAATTCATGTTTGTAAATTTTGCTAACAACTAGACCACATATCACATGGGAATCTTATTTTCTTTTACTTTTTTGACATTTCTATCATTTTCTTTTATTTTTTTGAAACTGAAAAGGCGGTCCAGGGGGGTGCATTCGGGCGAATGTTTGGGCCAAGTTACTAATGGCGCACCGTGGCATGGTGCGCCATTACTAGTTCAACTAGTAATGGCGCACCACTCCCACGGTGCGCCATTAGTAGTTTTTGAAAAAAATTAATTTTTTTACTAATGGCGCATCGTGGATGTGGTGCGCCATTACTAGTTCAACTAGTAATGGCGCACCACTCCCATGATGCGCCATTAGTAGTTTTGAAAAAATTAATTTTTTTTACTAATGGCGCACCGTGGACATGGTGCGCCATTAGTATTTGCACACTAATGGCGCACCAAAACATGGTGCGCCATTAGTATATAGTAATGGCGCACCACATGTCTGGTGCGCCATTAGTGTCAATACCATCTATAGCCCTTTTCCTAGTAGTGGGGGCGCGAAGGGGAGGAGGCTGGGGACGGGGAAGGAGGCCGGCGACGACGCGGGGGAGGCCGGCGACGCGGCGTGGGGCGACGGGGAGGGGGCCGGAGATGGCGCACGCAGCGACGAGGAGGAGGTCGGCGACGGCGCACGCAGCGACGGGGAGAAGGCCCGCGGCGGCGCGGGGCGATGGCGACGGGGAGCGGGCGGCGACGACGACGACGAACGGCCTGGCGGCGTCGGGGGGGAATAGGAGCGGTTGGCGAAATTTTCACAAGTGCTACCTTATATACCCAGAGCAATGGTCCCGGTTCGTGGCACGAACCGGTACCAATGCCCCTATGGTCCCTGTTCGTGCCACCAACCGGGACCATAGGTCTCTTTTCAACAGCCGAAAGGGCGGGAAGCAGAGGCCTATGGTCCCAGTTGGTGGCACGAACCGGGACCATTTGGGGGCATTAGTCCCGGTTGGAGCCATGAACCGTGACCAATGCACCCCTTTAGTCCCGGTTGGTGGCACCAACCGGGACCAATGGCCTTGTGCTACCCCGCGCCCAAAAGTTTAGTCCCACCTCGCTAGTTGAGAGGGCTCGGGAGTAGTTTATAAGCGCTGTTGCGCCCACCCTCCCGAGCTCCTCTCAACTGCAGGCTTTCGGGCATAATTTGTCACTGTAATGCCTGTGGGCCTACTGGGCCTATTGCGGGCCTGAATCCTGGCCCATGGTAGGGTTTCTAGTCGTATTCAGGCCGTGGTGGCCCAGTAGGTTGCATTTTTTTTTGTTTTTTTGTTGCTTTATTTATTTTCTTTTGTTTTTTGCTTTATTTTTTAATTCTTTATGCTTTTAGTTTTAGAAAAATTATAAACTTTTTGTTAATGCCATTAGTTTTCAAATTTGAAAACACTTTTTTTGTTTTTTTGTTTCCTTTGTTGCTTTATTTATTTTATTTTGTGATTATCTTTACTATGAAAATAGTTGTTTCCTGTTTTTTTATTTGTTTTTTGCATTATTTATTTTCTTTTGTTTTTTGCTTTCATTTTTAATTCTGTTTGCTTTTAGGTTAGCAAAATTATACACTTTCTGTTAGTGCCATTAGTTTTAGAAAAATTATAAACTTTTCTGTTAGTGCCATTAGTTTTCAAATTTGAAAACACTTTTTTAGTTTTTTAGTTTTCTTTGTTGCTTTATTTATTTTATTTTGTGATTAACTTTACTATAAAAATAGTTTTTTCCTATTTTTCTGATTTGTTTTTTGCATTATTTATTTACTTTTATTTTTGCTTTTATTTTTAATTCTGTTTGCTTTTAGGTTAGCAAAATTATAAACTTTCTGTTAGTGCCATTAGTTTTAGAAAAATTATAAACTTTCTGTTAGTGCCATTAGTTTTCAAATTTGAAAACACTTTTTTCAGTTTTTTTGTTTTCTTTGTTGCTTTATTTATTTTATTTGGTGATTAACTTTACTATAAAAATAGTTTTTTTTCTGTTTTTCTGATTTGTTTTTTGCATTATTTATTTTCTTTTGTTTTTTGCTTTAATTTCTAATTCTGTTTGCTTTTAGGTTAGCAAAATTATAAACTTTCTGTTAGTGCCATTAGTTTTAGAAAAAATATAAAATTTCTGTTAGTGCCATTAGTTTTCAAATTTGAATAGTTAAAATTTGAATTCTTTGAAAATTGTTTGAATCACAAATTTGTGATTAACTTACTAAAAAATGAGAATACATGCGCTTATAAAGAAAATTCAACCTAAATTCCTAGTAAATTTCTATGAATTTCAGAGAAATTCACTATGAATTTCAGAGAAATTCACTATGAATTTCAGAGAAATTCACTATGAATTTCAGAGAAATTCATTATGAATTTAGGTTAAACTTTTCTCTATTAGGGCATCTATTTTCAATTCGAGAGGAGCTTAACAAGGCAGAGAGGGAAGGGCTTATAAACCGGTGTGAGCCCCCTTCGGTTGGCGAGGTGGGACTAAACTCTGCCCGCAACGAGGACCAACCCTTTAGTCCCGGTTTGTGGCACAAACCGGGACGAATGGTCATGGGCCAGGGGCGAACCATAAGACATGAAAGCATTTCAAATGAACTCTGAAAAAGTTGAAAGTTGGAATGGTATCATAATTTCACCCACATAGCATGTGCATGTACAAAACGGACAATGGTAGCATGTTCGTGTGTTACAAAGTTGGCATGGTATCATCATAATAGTTGCGGGAGAAAGTCTTCACTTTTTCTTCGCTTGTGTCATTTGCTTATTGCGCCGTAACCATGGATAATCTTCATTGTTTATCAGGATGCTCGGGTTAGCCTTGACATTGAAGGGAGGAATTTCATGAAACTTTGCATAATCTTCAGACATGTCTGTCTTGCCGTCCACTCCCAGGATGTCCCTTTTTCCTGAAAGAACTATGTGGCGCTTTGGCTCATCGTATGATGTATTCGCTTCCTTATCTTTTTTTTTTCTCGGTTTGGTAGACATGTCCTTCACATAGATAACCTGTGCCACATCATTGGCTAGGACGAACGGTTCGTCAGTGTGCCCAAGATTTTTCAGATCCACTGTTGTCATTCCGTACTGTGGGTCTACCTGTACCCCGCCGCCTAACAGATTGACCCATTTGCACTTAAACAAAGGGACCTTAAAATCAGGTCCGTAGTCAAGTTCCCATATGTCCACTATGTAATCATAATATGTGTCCTTTCCGCTCTCGGTTGCTGCATCAAAGCGGACACCGCTGTTTTGGTTGGTGCTCTTTTGATCTTGGGCGATCGTGTAAAATCTATTCCCATTTATCTCATATTCTTTGTAAGTCAATACAGTCAAAGATGGTCCCCTGGACAACAAGTACAACTCATCACAAACAGAGTTGTCACCTCTGAGACGTGTTTCCAACCAACTGCTGAAAGTCCTGATGTGTTCACATGTAATCCAGTCGTCGCACTGCTCCGGGTGTTTGGAGCGCAGACTGTTTTTGTGTTCATTGACATACGGGGTCACCAAGGTAGAGTTCTGTAGAACTGTGTAGTGTGCTTGAGACCAAGAATATCCGTCCCTGCATATTAGTGAGTCTCTTCCAAGAGTGCCTTTTCCAGTCAGTCTCCCCTCATACCGCGATTTAGGGAGACCTATCTTCTTAAGGCCAGGAATGAAGTCAACACAAAACCTGATAACATCCTCTGTTTGATGGCCCATGGAGATGCTTCCTTCTGGCCTAGCGCAGTTACGGACATATTTCTTTAGGACTCCCATGAACCTCTCAAAGGGGAATATATTGTGTAGAAATACGGGCCCCAGGATGACAATCTCGTCGACTAGATGAACTAAGACGTGCGTCATGATATTGAAGAAGGATGGTGGGAACACCAGCTCGAAACTGACAAGGCATTGCGCCACATCACTCCTTAGCCTTGGTACGATTTCTGGATCGATCACCTTCTGAGAGATTGCATTGAGGAATGCACATGGCAGTCATGAGACTTTAGGTTCTGAAACTTTTTCTCTGGCATATTTATTATTTCCTTTATATTCGACGAGAAGCCAGTCGTGACCTTCATACTGAGCAGGCATTCAAAGAAGATTTCTTTCTCTTCTTTCGTAAGAGCGTAGCTGGCAGGACCTTTATACTGTTTCGGAGGCATGCCGTCTTTTTCGTGCAAACGTTGCAGGTCCTCCCGTGCCTCAGGTGTATCTTTTGTCTTCCCATACACGCCCAAGAAGCCTAGCAGGTTCACGCAAAGGTTCTTCGTCACGTGCATCACGTCGATTGAAGAGCAGACCTCTAGGTCTTTCCAGTAGGGTAGGTCCCAAAATATAGATTTCTTCTTCCACATGGGTGCGTGTCCCTTAGCGTCATTCGGAACATCTAGTCCGTCGGGACCCTTTCCAAAGATTACGTAGTGTAAATCATTGACCATAGCAAGCACGTGATCACCGGTGCGCATGGCGCGCTTCTTCCGGAGATCTGCCTCGCCTTTGAAATGCTTGCCTTTCTTTCGATATTGATGGTTGGTCGGAAGAAATCGACGATGGCCCAGGTACACATTCTTCCTGCATTTGTCCAGGTATATACTTTCAGTGTCATCTAAACAGTGCGTGCATGCGTGGTATCCTTTGTTTGTTTGTCCTGAAAGATTACTGAGAGTGGGCCAATCGTTGATGGTCACGAACAGCAACACCTTAAGGTTAAATTCCTCCTGTCTGTGCTCATCCCACGTACGTACACCGTTTCCATTCCACAGCTGTAAAAGTTCTTCAACTAATGGCCTTAGGTACACATCAATTTCGTTGTCGGGTTGCTTAGGGCCTTGGATGAGAACTGGCATCATAATGAACTTCCGCTTCACGCACATCCAAGGAGGAAGGTTATACATACATAGAGTCACGGGCCAGGTGCTGTAATTGCTGCTCTGCTCCCCGAAAGGATTAATGCCATCCGCGCTTAAAGCAAACCATACATTCCTTGGGTCCTTTGCAAACTCATCCCAGTACTTTCTCTCGATTTTTTTCCACTGCGACCCGTCAGCGGGTGCTCTCAACTTCCCATCTTTCTTTCAGTTCTCACTATGCCATCGCATCAACTTGGCATGATCTTCGTTTCTGAATAGACGTTTCAACCGTGGTATTATAGGAGCATACCACATCACGTTCGCAGGAACCCTCTTCCTGGGGGGCTCGCCGTCAACATCACCAGGGTCATCTCGTCTGATCTTATACCGCAATGCACCGCATACTGGGCATGCGTTCAGATCCTTGTATGCACCGCGTTAGAGGATGCAGTCATTAGGGCATGCATGTATCTTGTCCACCTCCAATCCTAGAGGGCATACGACCTTCTTTGCTGCGTATGTACTGTCGGGCAATTCGTTATCCTTTGGAAGCTTCTTCTTCAATATTTTCAGTAGCTTCTCAAATCCTTTGTCAGCCACAACATTCTCTGCCTTCCACTACGGCAATTCCAGTATGGTACCGAGCTTTGTGTTGCCATCTTCGCAATTGGGGTATAACCCTTTTTTGTGATCCTCTAACATGCGATCGAACTTCAGCTTCTCCTTTTGACTTTCGCATTGCGTCCTTGCATCGACAATGACACGGCGGAGATCATCATCATGGGGCACATCGTCTGGTTCCTCTTGATTTTCAGCAGCTTCACCCGTTGCAGCATCATTGGACACATCGTCTGCTTCCTCTTGATCTTTACCAGCTCCCCCCGTTGCAGCATCACCGTATTCAGGGGCACATAGTTGTCATCGTACTCTTCTTCTTCGCCGTCTTCCATCATAACCCCTATTTCTCCGTGCCTCGTCCAAACATTATAGTGTGGCATGAAACCCTTGTAAAGCAGGTGGGAGTGAAGGATTTTCCGGTTAGAGTAAGACCTTGTATTCCCACATTCAGTGCATGCACAACACATAAAACCATTCTGCTTGTTTGCCTCAACCGCATCGAGAAACTCATGCACGCCCTTAGTGTACTCGCGGGTGTGTCCGTCACCGTACATCCATTGCCGGTTCATGTGCGTGCATTATATATAATTAAGTGTCCAAATTAATAGAAGTTCATCATCACATTAAAACCAAAGTGCATACATAGTTCTCATCTAACAACATATAGCTCTCCAGAGCATCTAATTAACTAAACCATACATTGAAACAATGTAAAACATTTCAATGCGAAAAAAATGCGATCATAATCGCAACCAAGGTTACAATTGATCCAACGGCATAATGATACCAAGCCTCAGTATGAATGGCATATTTTCTAATCTTTCTAATCTTCAAGCGCATTGCATCCATCTTGATCTTGTGATCATCGACGACATCCGCAACATGCAACTCCAATATCACCTTTTCCTCCTCAATTTTTTTTAATTTTTTCCTTCAACAAATTGTTTTCTTCTTCAACTAAATGTAACCTCTCGACAATAGGGTCTGTTGGCATTTCCGATTCACATACATCCTACATAATAAAATCTATGTCACGTTGGTCGGCATAACTTTCATAAACAATAAATGAACCAATAGTTATAAAGATAATATATATACCATATCCGAATCATAGACAGGACGAGGGCCGACGGGGGCGGATACCAAAACCATCGCACTATATAAGATGCAATAATAGAAGTAAGAAAATAATACAAGTATTTATGTAAACATACAAGTAAGAATATTTTTCCTTTTAGAAAGAAGATAAGAACAAGAGGCTCATCACGGTGGTGCCGGCGATGAGCTCGGCGCGGGTGATCGACGGCGGCGAAGACGGCGACGGGCGTGACGGACCGCTAAACCTAGACAAATATTATGGAAAATGGAGCTTGGAGGTCGAACTTGGAGAGGAGAAAGTTTAAGTAGTGTGGCTCGGGCATTCCATCGAACACCTTGTGTGCATAGGAGGTGAGCTAGAGCACCACCAAGCCCTCTCCCCCTCTGTCAGAGAAAAACTGAGCACTGGGGTGCTCTGCTCGCGAGCGAGGGGTATATATAGGCACCTCATTGGTCCCGGTTGGTGGCATGAGCCGGGACTAAAGGGGAGCCTTTGGTCCCGGTTCAAGCCACCAACCGGGACCAATGGTGGTGGGCCAGGAGCGAGGCCCATTGGTCCCGGTTCATCCCACCAACCGGGACCAAAAGGTCCAAATGAACCGGGACCAATGGCCCACGTGGCCCGGCCGGCCCCCTGGGCTCACGAACCGGGACCAATGCCCACATTGGTCCTGGTTCTGGACTGAACCGGGACTAATGGGCTGACCCGGCCTGGAACAAAGCCCTGTTTTCCACTAGTGCACTACACAATTATAAAAAACGTTCTTATATTATGTGACAAAGGGAGTAGCAGTTGTATTATAGCATATGCATTATGAAGTGAGGATATATTAAATTAATTAGTTATTACTCGTGGAACTTTAACTGCCTCAGATTCTTCCAAGCGGATGATTCGGACTGCATTCTCTTGACTTGAACGCTTGACCGGTCTGGGAGCTTCACCAACACTGCATGACGAGGTAGTTATTGCTCCACATGCATGATAAAACTCTACGACAGCACCCATATGGTTTCTGTCATCGTGTGAGTAACGGAAACCTTATCCCACTGTACGTTTCTACGCATGCAATTTCCTTACTGAGCCGTTTATACGCATGCGATTTCTTTACGGAGTACTTACAGCAACTCCAACGCGGTGATTCATTTCGTCCGCCGCCGTCTGTTTGGATCCGTGCGGACAAAAGAGAAGGCCCATCCCGCCAAGGCAAGCGTAAATCGAGTCCGCTTTGCGTTCGCGCCGATGCATTTGCGGCCTAAATTTGCGCCCCAAATGCGTCGGCACGAACGCGGAACAGACGCCACGCGCACCTTCTCAGTGTCCGTCGCGTCCCTATCTGGCGGTCGTCCAACTACCCGCTGCCTGTCTAGTCAGCTTAATTTATGGAGAGAATTCCTTATTTAACCCTTTCTTAAATTTTGCTTCCCTATTTGGCTCAAAAAAATTTATTCTTCCCTATTTGACACCAAATGTTAAATTTGTTCCCTATGTGACATTTCTGACTACTTTGGCCCCTAATGGGACATGAAAAGACTATTCTACCCCCGATATTGTACTAGGCTGAGAAAAAAAGCGTTCATTTGTTTCACCGAGCCGATTTATTGGTTCCAGCCAGATGAGAGCCAAAAGTCAAAGCTAATGGAACATACAGACCGACATCAACTCAGACTAACTCAAATTAATTCATTAGGAGTCACAAAAAAATTAAGATTTGTAATGCAGTAGCTTTTTTTAGTTGTGTAAATTGTGATTAACTCCTACAGACCACCGTTGGTGCTGTGGTGCATATGTTGCATTCGCGTGCATCAGGCACAAGAAGAGTTTGCACCCCGTCATGCACTCATGAGTCTGACAGTGCATACGTATATGCAACAGAAATGGCACGGTGCTCCTAAAGTCCGTTTGTGCATGCATCTGAATGGACGCCGTGTTTATATTTGCAGTACTAGCACTTGTCATCTTCACGCAGGCCGTTGCAAGCTTGTGAGGTAACATGCGTTGAATTTTAAAGAGAGATACGAATTTAAAAAACCTGTTATAGCTCCACGGCAACGTCTTGGCTGGGTTGTCCCGCCAGGCTGAAGAAATGGACGCTCTTTTTTTAAGCCATCTATAACACGAGGGGCAGATTGTCTTTTTACATTGCAGTTAACACCTTTTGTTGCCAAAAATAGATGAAAGTGTCACATAGGGAACAAATTTTATATTTAGTGACAAATAGGGAAGAAAATTTGTTTTAGGCCAAATAAGGACATAAATTTTAAGAGAGGGCCAAATAAGGAATTCTCTCTAATTTATGATAGCGGCCCCACGCGTCAGCAACGACGGTCGTCCTTTTTTAAGCCGACCGTGCGGCGGGGCCATCCTCATCCACTTCTAGCCAACTCCCGTCCTCATCTAGCTACACTCGCTCCCCCGTCGTCGGCAAACCCTAGCCACCCTAGCCACCACAGATGGGGCTCTTCTCCGGCGCAGGCAGCAGCAAGGCCAAGGACAAGTCACCTGCCATTCCTTTTCCCTCGGAGTTCCTCCCGCCTCCGCCGGCGCCAACTCGCCGACAGAGGCATCGCGTCAACGTGCCGGTGCATCAGGCGGAGTGGCACTGACAACACCACGTGCCTCTCCCGTACCCCGACACCACTCTGCCGCATGACTGGCACTTGGATTCGGAGAGGATCCCGGTGCCGGCGGCGCTGCGGTCGGCTAGGGCGCACGCGGAGGAGACGCGGCGCCGGCGGGCACTCCTAACGTCGGAGAAGCGCCGCGACCCCGCCTTCGCCTCTGACTCGCCCAACTGGGCGCCATGGCTCGCCTTCGAGCATGAGGAGGCGAGGTGACGCGGCGTCCGCGAAGTCGACCGCACCGTGCCACTGTCCCCGCTCGTGGAGTAAATTGCACAAAACCACCACTTTGAAGGCAAGATTTGTGAAAACCACTACAATACATTTTTTTTGCAGAAAACACCGTGTCTTCGGTAATCTTTTTGCATAAAACACTGATCGGCGGATTGGGTTCAGATAAGTGAGTTTATGACAGAAGGGACCCGCCAGTCAGGCTGATATGGCACCGCTTAACATCTCACATGTAACGGCAACGCCTGGTAACGTTATCATCCCTATGTGGGTCCACCTGTTATTGGAAGAAAAAGAAAAAACGGGTTCATCTTATCTTCACACAGACTTCGTTATTGCCTCGCCAGGTCCACCATCATTGTTGCCTCGCTCAGGCTCGCCGCTGCAGTTGCCTCGCCAAGGCCCGTCGCCGCCGTTGCCTCGCCCAGGCCCGCCGCCGCCGTGGTCTGCATTCCACTAGGCTGGAGCACCGCCGTGGTCTACATACCCCTCGGCACCGGTGCGCCCCAAGGTCTGCATCCCCTCGGGCACCGGCGTGCTCGAGCTTGGCGACGGAGCCGATGCTCCACCCCCCTCCCTGTTGGGGAACGTAGTAATTTCAAAATTTTCTTACGCACACGCAAGATCATGGTGATGCACAGCAACGAGAGGGGAGAGTGTTGTCTACGTACCCACGCAGACCGACTGCGGAAGCGTTGACGCAACGTAGAGGAAGTAGTCGTACGTCTTCCCGATCCGACCGATCCAAACACCGTTACTCCGGCACCTCCGAGTTCTTAGCACACGTACAGCTCGATGACGATCCCCGGGCTCCGATCCAGCAAAGCGTCGGGGAGGAGTTCCGTCAGCACGACGGCGTGGTGACGATCTTGATGTTCTACTGTCGCAGGGCTTCGCCTAAGCACCGCTACAATATGATCGAGGTGGAATATGGTGGCAGGGGGCACCGCACACGGCTAAGGAACGATCTCAAGGATCAACTTGTGTGTCTAGAGGTGCCCCCCTGCCTCCGTATATAAAGGATCCAAGGGGAGGGGCTGGCCGGCCAAGGGGGGCGCGCCAGGAGAGTCCTACTCCCTCTGGGAGTAGGATTCCCCCCCAATCCTAGTTGGAATAGGACTCCTTGAGGGGGGGAAAGAGAGAGAGGGGGCCGGCCACCTCTCCTAGTCCTAATAGGACTAGGGAAGGGGGGAGGCGCGCGGCCACCTTGGGCTGCCCCTTTCTCCTTTCCACTAAAGCCCACTAAGGCCCATATAGCTCCCGGGGGGTTCCGATAACCTCCCGGTACTCCGGTAAAATACCGATTTCACCCGGAACACTTCCGATATCCAAACATAGGCTTCCAATATATCAATCTTTATGTCTCGACCATTTCGAGACTCCTCGTCATGTCCGTGATCACATCCGGGACCCCGAACTAACTTCGGTACATCAAAATGCATAAACTCATAATAACTGTCATCGTAACGTTAAGCGTGCGGACCCTACGGTTCGAGAACAATGCAGACATGACTGAGACACATCTCCGGTCAATAACCAATAGCGGGACCTGGATGCCCATACTGGCTCCTACATATTCTACGAAGATCTTTATCGGTCAGACCGCATAACAACATACGTTGTTCCCTTTGTCATCGGTATGTTACTTGCCCGAGATTCGATCGTCGGTATCCAATACCTAGTTCAATCTCGTTATCGGCAAGTCTCTTTACTCGTTCCGTAATACATCATCTCACAACTAACATATTAGTTGTAATGCTTGCAAGGCTTATGTGATGTGCATTACCGAGAGGGCCCAGAGATACCTCTCCGACAATCGGAGTGACAAATCCTAATCTCGAAATACGCCAACCCAACATGTACCTTTGGAGACACCTGTAATGCTCCTTTATAATCACCCAGTTACGTTGTGACGTTTGGTAGCACCCAAAGTGTTCCTCCGGTAAACGGGAGTTGCATAATCTCATAGTCATAGGAACATGTATAAGTCATGAAGAAAGCAATAGCAACATACTAAACGATCGGGTGCTAAGCTAATGAAATGGGTCATGTCAATCAGATCATTCAACTAATGATGTGACCTCGTTAACCAAATGACAACACCTTGTTTATGGTTAGGAAACATAACCATCTTTGATTAACGAGCTAGTCAAGTAGAGGCATACTAGTGACACTAAGTTTGTCTATGTATTCACACATGTATTATGTTTCCGGTTAATACAATTCTAGTATGAATAATAAACATTTATCATGATATAAGGAAATAAATAATAACTTTATTATTGCCTCTAGGACATATTTCCTTCACTCTCCCACTTGAACTAGAGTCAATAATCTAGATTACACAGTGATGATTCTAACACCCATGGAGCCTTGGTGCTGATCATGTTTTGCTCATGGAAGAGGCTTAGTTAACGGGTCTGCAACATTCAGATCCGTATGTATCTTGCAAATCTCTATGTCTCCCACCTGGACTAGATCCCGGATGGAATTGAAGCGTCTCTTGATGTGCTTGGTCCTCTTGTGAAATCTGGATTCCTTTGCCAAGGCAATTGCACCAGTATTGTCACAAAAGATTTTCATTGGACCCGATGCACTAGGTATGACACCAAGATCAGATATGAACTCCTTCATCCAGACTCCTTCGTTCGTTGCTTCCGAAGCAGCTATATACTCCGCTTCACATGTAGATCCCGCTACGCCGCTCTGTTTAGAACTGCACCAACTAACAGCTCCACCGTTTAATGTAAACACGTATCCGGTTTGCGATTTAGAATGGTCCGGATCAGTGTCAAAGCTTGCATCAACGTAACCTTTTACGGTGTGCTCTTTGTCACCTCCATATACGAGAAACATATCCTTAGTCCTTTTCAGGTATTTCAGGATGTTCTTGAGCGCTGTCCAGTGATCCACTCCTGGATTACTTTGGTACCTCCCTGCTAAACTTATAGCAAGGCACACATCAGGTCTGGTACATAGCATTGCATACATGATAGAGCCTATGGCTGAAGCATAGGGAACATCTTTCATTTTCTCTCTATCTTCTGCAGTGGTCGGGCATTGAGTCTGACTCAACTTCACACCTTGTAACACATGCAAGAACCCTTTCTTTGCTTGATCCATTTTGAACTTCTTCAAAATCTCGTCAAGGTATGTGCTTTGTGAAAGTCCAATTAAGCGTCTTGATCTATCTCTATAGATCTTTATGCCTAATATGTAAGCAGCTTCACCAAGGTCTTTCATTGAAAAACTCTTATTCAAGTATCCCTTTATGCTATCCAGAAATTCTTTATCATGTCCAATCAGTAATATGTCATCCACATATAATATCAGAAATGCTACAGAGCTCCCACTCACTTTCTTGTAAATACATGCTTCTCCAAAAGTCTGTATAAAACCAAATGCTTTGATCACACTATCAAAGCTTTTATTCCAACTCCGAGAGGCTTGCACCAGTCCATAAATGGATCGCTGGAGCTTGCACACTTTGTTAGCTCCCTTTGGATCGACAAAACCTTCTGGTTGCATCATATACAACTCTTCTTCCAGAAATCCATTCAGGAATGCAGTTTTGACATCCATCTGCCAAATTTCATAATCATAAAATGCGGCAATTGCTAACATGATTCGAACAGACTTAAGCATCGCTACGGGTGAGAAGGTCTCATCGTAGTCAATCCCTTGAACTTGTCGAAAACCTTTTGCGACAAGTCGAGCTTTGTAGACAGTAACATTACCATCAGCGTCAGTCTTCTTCTTGAAGATCCATTTATTCTCAATTGCTTGCCGATCATCGGGAAAGTCAACCAAAGTCCATACTTTGTTCTCATACATGGATCCCATCTCAGATTTCATGGCTTCAAGCCACTTTGCGGAATCTGGGCTCGCCATCGCTTCTTCATAGTTTGTAGGTTCGTCATGATCAAGCAGCATGATTTCCAGAACAGGATTACCGTACCACTCTGGTGCGGATCTCGCTCTGGTTGATCTACGAGGTTCAGTAGTATCTTGTCCTGAAGTTTCATAATCATCATCATTAGCTTCCTCACTAATTGGTATAGGTGTCGCAGAAACAGTTTTCTGTGATGTACTACTTTCCAATAAGGGAGCAGGTACAGTTACCTCGTCAAGTTCTACTTTCCTCCCACTCACTTCTTTCGAGAGAAACTCCTTCTCTATAAAGGATCCATTCTTAGCAACGAATGTCTTGACTTCGGATCTGTGATAGAAGGTGTACCCAACAGTCTCCTTTGGGTATCCTATGAAGACACATTTCTCCGATTTGGGTTCGAGCTTATCAGGTTGAAGCTTTTTCACATAAGCATCGCAGCCCCAAACTTTAAGAAACGACAACTTTGGTTTCTTGCCAAACCACAGTTCATAAGGCGTCGTCTCAACGGATTTAGATGGTGCCCTATTTAACGTGAATGCGGCCGTCTCTAAAGCATAACCCCAAAACGATAGCGGTAAATCAGTAAGAGACATCATAGATCGCACCATATCTAGTAAAGTACGATTACGACGTTCGGAAACACCATTAGGCTGTGGTGTTCCGGGTGGCATGAGTTGCGAAACTATTCCACAATTTTTCAAATGTACACCAAACTCGTAACTCAAATATTCTCCTCCACGATCAGACCGTAGAAACTTTATTTTCTTGTTACGATGATTTTCAACTTCACTCTGAAATTCTTTGAACTTTTCAAATGTTTCAGACTTATGTTTCATTAAGTAGATATACCCGTATCTGCTTAAATCATCTGTGAAGGTGAGAAAATAACGATATCCACCACGAGCTTCAATATTCATCGGACCACATACATCTGTATGTATGATTTCCAAAAAATCTGTTGCTCTCTCCATAGTACTGGAGAACGGTGTTTTAGTCATCTTGCCCATGAGGCACGGTTCACAAGTACCAAGTGATTCATAATCAAGTGGTTCCAAAAGCCCATCAGTATGGAGTTTCTTCATGCGCTTTACACCGATATGACCTAAACGGCAGTGCCACAAATAAGTTGCACTATCATTATCAACTCTGCATCTTTTGTCTTCAACATTATGAATATGTGTATTACTACTATCGAGATTCAATAAGAATAGACCACTCTTCAAGGGTGCATGACCATAAAAGATATTACTCATATAAATAGAACAACCATTATTCTCTGATTTAAATGAATAATCGTCTCGCATTAAACAAGATCTAGATATAATGTTCATGCTCAACGCTGGCACCAAATAAAATTATTTAGGTCTAATACTAATCCCGAAGGTAGATGTAGAGGTAGCGTGCCGACCGCGATCACATTGACTTTGGAACCGTTTCCCACGCGCATCGTCACCTCGTCCTTCGCCAGTGTTCGCTTAATCCGTAGTCCCTGTTTCGAGTTGCAAATATTAGCAACAGAACCAGTATCAAATACCCAGGTGCTACTGCGAGCTCTAGTAAGGTACACATCAATAACATCTATATCACTTATACCTTTGTTCACCTTGCCATCCTTCTTATCCCCCAAATACTTGGGGCAGTTCCGCTTCCAGTGACCAGTCTGCTTGCAGTAGAAGCACTCAGTTTCAGGCTTAGGTCCAGACTTGCGTTTTTTCTCTTGAGCAGCAACTAGCTTGACGCTCTTCTTGAAGTTCCCCTTCTTCTACCCTTTGCCCTTTTTCTTGAAGCTAGTGGTCTTGTTAACCATCAACACTTGATGCTCCTTCTTGATTTCTACCTCCGCAACTTTCAGCATTGCGAAGAGCTCGGGAATAGTCTTGTTCATCCCTTGCATATTATAGTTCATCACGAAGCTCTTGTAGCTTGGTGGCAGTGATTGGAGAATTCTGTCAATGACGCAATCATCTGGAAGATTAACTTCCATCTGAATCAAGTGATTATTATATCCAGACATTTTGAGTATATGCTCACTGACAGAACTGTTCTCCTCCATCTTGCAGCTATAGAACTTATTGGAGACTTCATATCTCTCAATCCGGGCATTTGCTTGAAATATTAACTTCAACTCCTGGAACATCTCATATGCTCCATGACGTTCAAAACATCGTTGAAGTCCCGATTATAAGCCGTAAAGCATGGCACACTGAACTATCGAGTAGTCATCAGCTTTGCTCTGCCAGACGTTCATAACATCTGGTGTTGCTCCAGCAGCAGGCCTGGCACCCAGCGGTGCTTCCAGGACGTAATTCTTCTGAGCAGCAATGAGGATAATCCTCAAGTTACGGACCCAGTCCGTGTAATTGCTACCATCATCTTTCAACTTTGCTTTCTCAAGGAACGCATTAAAATTCAACGGAACAACAGCACGAGCCATCTATCTACAATCAACATAAACAAGCAAGATACTATCAGGTACTAAGTTCATGATAAGTTTAAGTTCAATTAATCAAATTACTTAAGAACTCCCACTTAGATAGACATCCCTCTAATCCTCTAAGTGATCACGTGATCCAAATCAACTAAACCATAACCGATCATCACGTGAGATGGAGTAGTTTTCAATGGTGAACATCGTTATGTTGATCATATCTACTATATGATTCACGCTCGACCTTTCGGTCTCTGTGTTCCGAGGCCATATCTGCATATGCTAGGCTCGTCAAGTTTAACCTGAGTATTCTGCGTGTGCAAAAACTGGCTTGCACCCGTTGTAGATGGACGTAGAGCTTATCACACCCGATCATCACGTGGTGTCTGGGCACGACGAACTTTGGCAACGGTGCATACTCAGGGAGAACACTTCTTGATAATTTAGTGAGAGAACATCTTATAATGCTACCGTCAATTAAAGCAAGACAAGATGGATAAAAAGATAAACATCACATGCAATCAATATAAGTGATATGATATGGCCATCATCATCTTGTTCTTGTGATCTCCATCTCCGGAGCACCGTCATGATCACCATCGTCACCGGCGCGACACCTTGATCTCCATCGTAGCATCGTTGTCGTCTCACCAATCTTATGCTTCCACGACTATCGCTACCGCTTAGTGATAAAGTTAAGCATTACATCGCGATTGCATTGCATACAATAAGGCGACAACCATATGGCTCCTGCCAGTTGCCAATAACTCGGTTACAAAACATGATCATCTCATACAATAAAATTCATGCATTGACCATATCACATCACAACATGCCCTGCAAAAACAAGTTAGACGTCCTCTACTTTGTTGTTGCAAGTTTTACGTGGCTGCTACGGGCTTAAGCAAGAACCAATCTCACCTACGCATCAAAACCACAACGATAGTTTATCAAATACACTCCATTTTAACCTTCGCAAGGACCGGGCGTAGCCACACTTGGTTCAACTAAAGTTGAAGAGACTGTCGCCCGCAAGCCACCTATGTGCAAAGCACGTCGGGAGAACCGGTCTCGCGTAAGCGTATGCGTAATGTCGGTCCGGGTCGTCTCGTCCAACAATACCGCCGAACCAAAGTATGACATGCTGGTAGGCAGTTTGACTTATATCGCCCACAACTCACTTGTGTTCTACTCGTGCATATTACATCAAACCATAAAACCTAGGCTCGGATGCCACTATTGGGGAACGCAGTAATTTCAAAATTTTCCTACGCACACGCAAGATCATGGTGATGCACAGCAACGAGAGGGGAGAGTGTTGTCTACGTACCCACGCAGACCGACTGCGGAAGCGTTGACGCAACATAAAGGGAGTAGTCGTACGTCTTCCCGATCCGACCGATCCAAGCACCGTTACTCCGGCACCTCCGAGTTCTTAGCACACGTAAAGCTCGATGACGATCCCCGGGCTCCGATCCAGCAAAGCGTCGGGGAGGAGTTCCGTCAGCACGACGGCGTGGTGACGATCTTGATGTTCTACTGTCGCAGGGCTTCGCCTAGGCACCGCTACAATATGATCGAGGTGGAATATGGTGGCAGGGGGCACCGCACACGGCTAAGGAACGATCTCAGGGATCAACTTGTGTGTCTAGAGGTGCCCCCTGCCTCCGTATATAAAGGATCCAAGGGGAGGGGCTGGCCGGCCAAGGGGGGCGCGCCAGGAGAGTCCTACTCCCTCTGGGAGTAGGACCCCCCCAATCCTAGTTGGAATAGGACTCCTTCAGGGGGGGAAAGAGAGAGAGGGGGGGCGGCCACCTCTCCTAGTCCTAATAGGACTAGGGAAGGGGGGAGGCACGCGGCCACCTTGGGCTGCCCCTTTCTCCTTTCCACTAAAGCCCACTAAGGCCCATATAGCTCCCGGGGGGTTCCGATAACCTCCCGGTACTCCGGTAAAATACCGATTTGACCCGGAACACTTCCGATATCCAAACATAGGCTTCCAATATATCAATCTTTATGTCTCGACCATTTCGAGACTCCTCGTCATGTCCGTGATCACATCCGGGACTCCGAACTAACTTCGGTACATCAAAATGCATAAACTCATAATAACTGTCATCGCAACGTTAAGCGTGCGGACCCTACGGTTCGAGAACAATGCAGACATGACTGAGACACATCTCCGGTCAATAACCAATAGCGGGACCTGGATGCCCATACTGGCTCCTACATATTCTACGAAGATCTTTATCGGTCAGACCGCATAACAACGTACGTTGTTCCCTTTGTCATCGGTATGTTACTTGCCCGAGATTCGATCGTCGGTATCCAATACCTAGTTCAATCTCGTTACCGGCAAGTCTCTTTACTCGTTCCGTAATACATCATCTCACAACTAACATATTAGTTGTAATGCTTGCAAGGCTTATGTGATGTGCATTATCGAGAGGGCCCAGAGATACCTCTCCGACAATCGGAGTGACAAATCCTAATCTCAAAATACGCCAACCCAACATGTACCTTTGGAGACACCTGTAATGCTCCTTTATAATCACCCAGTTACGTTGTGACGTTTGGTAGCACCCAAAGTGTTCCTCCGGTAAACGGGAGTTGCATAATCTCATAGTCATAGGAACATGTATAAGTCATGAAGAAAGCAATAGCAACATACTAAACGATCGGGTGCTAAGCTAATGAAATGGGTCATGTCAATCAGATCATTCAACTAATGATGTGACCTCGTTAATCAAATAACAACACCTTGTTTATGGTTAGGAAACATAACCATCTTTGATTAACGAGCTAGTCAAGTAGAGGCATACTAGTGACACTAAGTTTGTCTATGTATTCACACATGTATTATGTTTCCGGTTAATACAATTCTAGCATGAATAATAAACATTTATCATGATATAAGGAAATAAATAATAACTTTATTATTGCCTCTAGGGCATATTTCCTTCACTCCCGACCAGCCACTGACACTGGAGCTTGCTGACCGTGGGTCGCCGCACCTTCTCAACGTTGGGAACCGCCTCGCCGCCCTCCAGTTCATCCAGATCCCATCGGGATCGGGTCATTGCCTCGATCAGGCTCGCCTCCGCCGTGGTCTGCATCACACTAGGCTGGAGCGCTGCCGTGGTCAGCATCCCCCTCGGCACCGGTGCGCACCAAGGTCTGCATCCCCTTGGGCACCGGCGTGCTCGAACTCGGCGACGGAGCTGGTGCTCCCCCCGACCAGCCACTGACACTGGAGCTTGCCAACCGCGGGCCGCCGCACCTTCTCAATGTCGGGAACCGCCTCGCCGCCCTCTGGTTCGTCCAGATCCCGTCGGGATCGGGTCATCCCCGTCGGATCCATGTTGTGCGCCTCTATTGCATCGCCGGAGACCGCCTCGGCGAACCTCCTTCGCCCTGCAACACCTACACGGCCGCCGTGAGCTGCACCTGCTCGATAAAATGACCAAGTGGTCTGACACAGAGAAGAGAGTGTTTTACTGACAAGCGGGACCCGTGTCAAGCAAAACGATTCCATGTAATGGTGTGAAAGATTGGTGCCACGTCAGTCTGTCTGGCGGGCCCCATCTGTCATAATCTCACTTATCTAAGCCCAATCCGCCGATCAGTGCTTTCTGCAAAAAGATTACCGAAGACACGGTGTTTTCTGCAAAAATAATTTATTGTAGTGGTTTTCGCAAACCTTGCCTTCAAAGTGATTGTTTTCTGCAATTTACTCCCGCTCGTGGCACTGACGAACGCTCCCGTTGCGACGGTGATGAGCAATTAAGTGCACGCTTATGTAGGAGGTAATAGCACCCCAGGTACCCTAACTTGCACCCAATGTGATGATCCAGTCCCAAACTTGCAAAACTAGACCAAGCCATACCCCAACTTGCATCCAATGTGACGATTTAGTCCCAGGCCAATGAGAACTCGCCAATTGGCTGCCAAGTGGCTGGGCCGGTCAGCACGCGCATATTTGCACAAAACCCCCCTACCGTTTCTCTGATTCAACCCGCAGTATCCCCCCACCTGTATTAAATCTGTCATAGGAATCCACTTCACGTCTGGTCCAGATCTAGCTCCACTCGTTCCCCATCTGCCCCCTTGCCCCCTCAGCTCTAGCATCAGCTTCTCCACGCCGCCAGCAAGCTCACCGCCGCCGTCCAGGTCGCCCCCATGGTATCTTGGAGTAAAGGATCGAGCTCGTCATCCGACGGCTACTCTGTGACAAGTGAGGTTAGTTCTTGACTATGTCTCTAGCAGTTAGGGATTGAGCAAAAATTGGAAGGGTGTATGTTCTTGAGTAGCAAAATTTCAGCATAGATGATGCCTGCCTCTTTGCTGACTAGAATATGTTGTAAACAATGTTGTAGGCTCCTGCTCCTGCCACCATTTTCTGCTCTGAGTGGAGAGGCCTTGCTACAGATCTTGCAGCTAGATGTGAACATGAAGATGTCTGTGAGAAGTTTGTGTCTTTTGAATCAGTTGACAGTGGGAGGAGATATCTTGCTTGTGCACAAAAGGTTAGTAGATCTCCAGTTAATTTTTCAAACTTGCAATGTGTCATCTTACCGTGATCTGTATAAGAGTGTGAAGGAGTGCATCTTCAGTTAACAACTTGTTGTTTTCTGAACTTAACTGAATTTAAATTAACTTAACTGAATTGAAATGAAGTTAAGTGAACCTAAATGAATTTAAATGAGTTAAGTGAACCTAACTTCATTTAAATAAATTTAACTGAATCAATAGTGCTCCAAGATTGTCATTTATCTAAAGTTGTTTTCTTTGTTATTTGGTAGGGATCACCTAAATGCAACTTTGTGGAGTGGATTGACCCTGAATAGCCTGCCACTCTGAAGATGAGTTTAGCCAGGGTTTGGGGCATGTATGATGATGAGAACAAGTTAAGGATCAGTGAGAATTTACATCTTGCTAAAGAAAATCTTAGGGTTGTGAGAGAGAAAGAAAAGATGGAAAAAGATCTGAGGTTTTTTAAACTAGATTTTGCTAAGATGGTGGCTGACAAGGAGCAGGCAATTACTGAGTTGGGCAATGCAAGACTTGCTGTTTCTGACCTAAAGCAAGAGCTTGAGAAGAAGAAGCTGTCTGATAAATGTAGCACTAGCATTCATCAGGTTGTGAGGGCTAAGGCAGAGAAAGATAGGGATGAGATGAAGCAACAGATGGACAACATGAAGGAAGAGTTGGACAAAGTTGTGTCACAGAGGGATGACCTGAAGAAGGAGAAGAAGAAACTGGAGTACATGATTGGTGATTAATTCAGGCACAAGGAGGAGACAAAGACAAAGATAAGGAGGGTGAAGGAGATCTTAGATGAATTTGAGTAATTCCTTGTTGGTGTAATGCTGCCTTAAGTTGGAGCTATTAATTAGTTGTACTTCTTTAGTGAACTTTGTTGATTTGTATGCCAGTATCATCTAAGACACTGAATTTGTATGACTGCCCAAGTTATGTTGTTGCAAGGTGTTATTAGATAACTAAAATTTTGACAGTGTTACTGAAGATTCAGTTTCACTGAATTACCAGTTCATTGAATTGAGTTAACTGAATTTGTCTCTCTCTGTTTGCATGTCCAGTTAACTGAATTTGTAGTAAAATGGATTATGAGTTTACCTGAAGACTACTTAACTATATCAGTTAACTATACAGTTAATTAACTGTTTTTGTTTCAGTTAACATGATGACTAGTTAGCTGAGTTAAAATGTTCAGAACTGGAACTAAACAGAGAATAAGTAGTATAGATTTAGTAAAATGCAGTAAGAGTTAACTGAAGATAAAGCACTGACATGCAGTGCACTCATACATAGGTAAATAAAACACTCACTCATACATAGATAAATAGAAGAGTTACTCATACATAGATAGAAGATCTGGGGTGTTTCATAGCTTAATCTTCTGGGTAAAGAATCCTGGCCCACCTCATCCTAGTGACCTGAAAGGGATGGAGATTAGCCCTCCTCCTTGCCCAGTAGATGATCTCATCATCAGTAGGGTTTGATCCAGGTGGGAATGCCTCTAGGAACTGCTGAACATCCTTGTTGTTGTGTGCTGCAAGGATTCTCTCAGCCAGTTGCCTTCTCTGCATCCTTCTTGCCTCTCTACGCCTAGCTACACTGGGTACCTCTTCTGCATCTACTACCTCTCTAGGATCCATGTCCTCCTAGGGTTCTCTCTGGCGTCTGGGGGGGAGGAGAAGAGAGGAATTGGCCTTTGACTGCTGGTTGTGCCATTTGGGTTTGGGTGTGCTTTATATAGCAGTAAGAGGGGTGGGTGGTAGGTAAATCTTGGTGGTGGGTGGCTGGTATGTCATTACTGTGGGCTAATATTAGGCTGTAAATTAAAAACAAGCCAATTTTTACAGGCTAATATTAGGCACAAAAGTCAAAATCCCATACCATTGTCCTAGGCTAATATTAGTCAAAAACCCAACCCGACCCATTATTGTGGGCTAGCTAATTTGTATTCAGTAAGTTTAACTGAATTTGTATTCAGTAAACTCCTTTTAACTGAATTTGTATTTGTATTCAGTAAACTCCTTTTAACTGAATTTGTATTTGTATTCACTAAGTTTAACTGTAGTTGCTTAACTGAATTTGTATTTGTATTCAGTAAGTTTAACTGAATTTGTATTCAAGTTAATGGCCAGCTAATTTGTATTCAGTAAGTATCACTGAATTTGAATTTTTTCAGTAAACTCACTTTAACTGAACAACAGCATTTTGTAGCAGCATATACAACTAACAACAGCATCAACAACATATGAAACCAACATATACCAAAAGCAGCATATTCAACTAACAACAGGAACAACAACATATGAAAGCAACATACATATAACTTAGGTACTTGCAGCATAAGTTCAACCCACATGCAGTTGCAGCAGTAGTTCAACACAGACCAAAAGTAGCTCAAACTAAGATCTCCTTCACCCTCCACATGCAGCAAAAGTTGCCCATTCGAAACTACAGATAACTTATGTGCTCAAAACTAAGTGATGAACACCTAAATACTAACTGATATGCTAACTTATATGCTACTGACCATACCTAACTACATTCAACAGTCTTCAGTTCTTCAGCTGCTTCAAACGCTGGGAGCGGCGCACCTCCCCTGAAACTGGAATCTTCGTCGGCTTCTTCCTCTTCTTCGATCCTTCCCGTGCTTGCCCGTCCACCACCTCCGCTAGCACCTCCTCCACCACCTCTTGCTTCACAATGTCAGGGACCTCTGGCAGTAGGTCCATGTCAATGGGGAGCTCCCTATCGCCCTCGTTGCCGGCGACGACGGGAGCCAGCATCACAACATCGTCCGGCTCGTTGTCAGATAGCACGACCACCTCTATGTCCTCCTCGCCTGAAAACTCGCTATCCGGCATGTAGCCAGAGTCAGAGTCGGAGTCGTCGGAGTAGGATTCATCGTCGAAGGAGGATTGGATGTCGGAGACGTCATCATGGACGAGCAGGTCGGGGTTGAAGCGGTACCAGTAGGCTGTGTTGACCGGCGCGGGGAGGGCGAGGACGATGTCGTCGACGCGCTGCATCCTAGAGGCAACACGGAACGGATCCGGGTGCGGCGACTGGGTGGTGGCGGAGCGGTACATCCACCACCGCGCGCGCTGCCTCGGATCGTCCGACCGCGTCTCGGTCATTGCGAAGCGCAAGACCAGGACCGGAGCGACGCCAGGTGCGGGCATGGCGCGACGCTTCTCGTCGTCAGTCATGACCTTTACGAGGCCGCGCGCGTGGTGGAGGAGCATCTCGCCGGAGGGGAACCATCTTGCTATCTCCTTCAGGTCCGCGCGGAGCGCGTCGTCGTCGCCGGCCAGATCCTCAATGGCCCTCTGCCATGCGGGGGTGTTGCCATGGCGGCGGCGGCGTGGAGCTCGGCGGCGGGGGTTTTCTTGGTGGAGCGGGGTAGTGGGGAGTCCGAGGAACGAGGTGCGATGTGGGTGGACTGGGAGCGCGGTGGGGTTGAGTGGAGTTGAGCTAGTGGTTGGCTTTAAAGGCCTAGGAAACCGAATCGGCGGAGCGACCGAGCTAGTGGAATGATGGGTCTGCTTAACTATAGTGTGTGGCATTACCTAAACAAATCACTACTACTATTACACTGGCAATGCAGTTAGATTTGCTATCCACAGGTTCTGGGTTTGATGCCCAGGACAAACATTTTTTTTAATAAAAATTCTTTTTAATTAACAACAGCAGTATTCACTCCAAAATAGATAAGTATTAAGTTAACATAAGCAGTATTCACTCCAAAACATTTTATAAAGTTTATTTTCAGTAAAAAGCAGCAAAATTCACTTCTGTTAACACAGCAAAATTCAGCTAAATTCAGAACTCATGGGTCTGCTTATCAACAGTGTGTGGCACCATCTAAACAAATCACTATTACTATCACACTGGCAATGCAGTTAGGTTAGCTATCCACAGGTCCTGGGTTCGATGCCTAGGACAAACAATTTTTTTCAAAAAATCTTTTTAATTAACAGCAGCAATCTTCACTCCAAAACAATTTTTAAAGTTTTTTTTTCAGTGAACAAGCTCTACTCCAAAACAATTTTTCAAGTTTTTTTTTCAGTGAACAAGCAAAATTCAATGAACAGCAGCATTCAGATATGTTGCAACATTCAGATATCTTCCAACATTTAGTTAACTCCTAATTATAATATTTAATTACAAAAAGGGCAATGTATGCCATGGTTTGCCATCCAAATAAGTAGGCAATATATGCCACATTTTGCCACCAAAAAATGAGGCAACTTATGCCACAGTTTGACATAACAAAAAAAGGCCAATTTATGAGTTACATAAGTATAGGCCTTGTCAAAAAATGGTGGCTGACAACTGCCACTAGATCAGGCAGCAGGAAAATCATCAGGAGGAGCATTTAGGTCAGGAATATGACTGGCAATGTCATCTCCAAACATCAGCCACCATGCCCTCTCACCTACTTGGCCTCCTCTCTCAGCTTCTGGATTTGCTCCTCTCCCTCTCCCAGCACCTGCATTTGCTCCTCTCCCTCTCCCAGCACCTGCATTTGCTCCTCTCCCTCTCCCAGCACCTGCACTTGCTCCCTCTCCTGACCCTGCATCTGCCCTTGCACCTCTTCCTGGAGCTAAGACTGCACTTGCTCCCCTTCCTCTTCTTGCATTTGGATGTACCTCTCCTCTGCCTCTCCTTTTCTTTCCTCTTGCAATGTCAGCTACAGTTCTTGCCCTTGTCTGCCTAGCAATATTCATTTCTGTAGTCACCCTGGGTTATGGTATTTCAGCCCCAGCAGCAGCAACAAATGAAGAGAGCTCGGGCAGTGGGCCATGGACCCTTTGAGGAGGTCTTCTTGCTCTGTCCCTGCTGGCCATGTTAAAAACCATACTATTTGGTGACTCAGTAGGATCCAACCTAGGATCTGGCCTGTTTGGAAAGATGTTCTGCAAAGAAAGATGTTCAGATAAGCTCATTTTAGGGAGTTCATGCATTAGAGCCAACTGTGCAAAATGAGATGCAACAGAAGCATACCTGAAGAAATGTTGGATCATCATAGTTATCATCAACAAGCTCTACTCCTTCTGCAATTAGTGCTTCCTGCCACCTGTAGTGCCCTTTCCTGTTGTGGTCAGCTCTGCCACAAATTGAGCAGTTCTTTGTCACACCTTTTTTGTTCAGATATCTAACACCATTCCTGCTTCTATTCTCTTCTGGTGTTTTCTTCCTGTTTTTTCTTTGGCCTTCCCAACTGTTTAGTGAAAACTGGTGGATATACTTTGTCTCCAGTCTGTTTCTCCCAATGTTTTGGATCTCTAAGTGGAACCAGAGTGTATCCATATGCTTTCAGATAATTCTCCACACTGTAGCAGTCATGAACCATTGTCTCTGGGTCAATTCTCTCATCCCTGCAGCATGTTATACTATGGCCACATGGTACTCCAGAGAGCTGCCATCTCCTGCAATCACAAGTGTGCAAGCACAAGTCAACTGTATAACTAGAGTTACCAGACTGAACTCTGAACAATTGTTGGCCAGCTTCAGAGACATGGCAATTAGCAGCAAATTCAGTGTTCTTGTCTAGTTTCTTCTTGATCTTTGGGCATATTCTCTGCCCTGCCCACTTCTCTATGGCCTCTCTTTGTTTACTCACTAGCCTTTGCATGATCTTGTAAAAGATGTATTCTAGCATGGACAACACTGGCATCTCTCTACCCTCCAGAATGTAGCTGTTAAATACTTCAGAGTTATTGTTCAACAAAATATCACACTTGGGAAAGACACTGAAAAATGATTTGCACCATGTCTTTGGATCAAGTCTTTCAGTCCAGTGGAAAGCAGCTGCACTGTGTCCATCCATTTTCTCACAGTTTTGGCTCCACTTAACCCTAGTTGGTGCTCTTGCAATGGTCCACAGATCTTGCTTCAGTTGCTCTCTTTTGTGCTTCTCATTAAAATTCTGATAAATATGCCTAACACAAAACCTATGCTCAGCATCTGGCCAGATTTTTTGCACAGCATTGATCAAACATTTCTGCTTGTCACTCATAATAATGAAAGGAGCAGTATTTGTGATGTTAACGTCATCTCTCAATGTAGTGAGAAAACCACTTCCAAGAACTAGTGGACTCTATTTCTACCCAACCCATTGCAATGGGGAAAATGCAGTCATTAGGATCAATACCCACTACACTAAGCAACACTCCTTTAAACCTATTTTTCATGTGACAGCCACCAATGAAAATAATAGGCCTGCATCCCTTGAGCCAACCCCTTTTGCATGCATCATAAGACCAATATAGAGTTTTCAGACATTTCCTGCCCCATGGAAGTCTTTGTCTCTAACAACCTCAGTTGACAGGAGAAATGTAGATCCAGGGTTGGTATTCCTCAATTCATGACCATAGTCCCTAAGCCTACTGAACTGCTCTACTTCATCACCATGGATCTCCTTAAGTGTTGCAGTTCTTGCCCTAGCTAGCTTCCATCTCTTAGGGGTGACATGAAATTCATTGGTGATTTTTCTTGAAAATGTACCTAGTGACATCTTCTGGTCATCTCTGAACTCATTTATGAAATACTTGCACAGGAATTTTGCTGTCAGTGACGTTATCTTCCATTTCTTCTGACACACATATTCTCCATAGTAAGTCTTGATGACAAAACCCCCTATCCTGTTGTCATTGCCAGCATACAGATACCATGGGCAACCATCTTCACAAACTGCTTCAAGTCTCCTCTTATCATTCTTTATCTTCTTGATCTGCACTCTGTTTCTAACTGAATATGCAGTCAGTGCATGTCTTAGCTCAACAACATCAGCAAATACCATCCCTACTTTAAACACAGGGGAAATCATGTCCACCTTTGCATTGAAAGCTTTAAACTTGTACCTAAGTTCATCTGCTTGCTCCGTTGATAGGTTGAGATCTTCATCCTCAAGCAAGTATTCAGGCTCCACATCATCCTCATCCTGATCAGCTTCTTCATCAACATCAAAGTCAATGTTGTCATCATAAAGATCATCATCACCATCATCTATGTCATAGTCACTGTCACTGAAATCAGAATCTGAAACAACTACATCTTCAATAACTGTTTCTCCATCTTCAGTTAGCATGTTGTGCTCAGCACCCTCAATAAGCAAACTCTGTGGGTCTGTTCCAATTGGTGCAATCTCTAACAAGGGATCTTCAGTTAGCAAGTTCTGCTCAGCACCATCAATAAGCAAAATCTCTGGGCCTATTCCATTTGCTGCAATCTCTGACAAAGGATCTTCTACAAAGACTGAAACTAGGCTATGGGTAGGGGATGCATTTGCTGTTGCAGAACTTGTTGTTGATGTTATGAAAGATAGGGGCAATGTGCACACCAAGTCAGACCTGAAGTTGCTGATGAAATCTGTATGGTCAACCATGACTACAAGCATCTTATGCTCAGCACTAGCTCTTATCATATGCTGCACATCCTCATCACTGCTAATTCTGATCAAACCATCTGAGATTGGTTTATTTGGTTAGCTCAAGTAAATGATGTGCTCACTCAAAGGATATCCCAACCAAACCAAGTGTTGTTCAAGGAATGAATAAGAGAAAGTGCCAGAGTCAACAAAGTCTAGCACCTCAACAGAAGGATTCCAGTACTCCAGGTTTCTGATTGGGCCACAGAAAATTCCACCATGCTCAAGTTCCAGTGTAAAAAATGGACTGTCCACATTTTCTCCATTTGCTGCATCACACACTGTATTTAAAACAAAGATGCATCAGTTCAAAAACAAATATTCAGTTAACTGAATAAACAAAGATTTAACATACTTGAACAATAGCTTAAGGTTCAGTTAACTGAACCTTTCAGTTACCTACAGTAAGCTGGAAAAAATTCTGATAACTACAGTACTTGACAAAATTCTGATAACTACAGTAACTGCAAATATTCAGTTAACTACAGTAACTGAACATATTCAGTTAAATACAGTAACTGAACATATTCACTGAACTACAAATAACTGAACATGTTCAACAGCAAAAACTAGTTAATTTCACAACACGAACAGATGCTTGAGTAGAGTACAGGCTAAAGCAGAACAAAAAGGCAACTACAAAGGCATTAACATCTAATTTCTCCCCCATAAACCCTAGCTATCGTGTCGAACCCAAACCTAATTTCATCGGCCGAAAACCTAGCTCCACTTCGCCATAGATGACCCTACTCTATAAACACAACTAGACGACCCCGATTCGAGCACAAATGGACGCGATTCGAGCTGCAAACGGCGGGGCGACGAGCTCGGAGGAGCAAAGCAGAGGAGAGGAAAGGGAGGAAAAAGAAAGCAGAGACAGGGCGCCGAGCTCACAGTAATCAGGAGGGAATGCACCCAACGGCCGGACGAGATGAGCAGATGCCGGCATCTCCACGCCGCCGGCGAACGGCGGCGACGACGCCTCGGTCGCTGACGTCACCATCGCCTCGCCAGCCCGTGAGCTCTGTCGCCTCGACAGCGACCAACCTCTCGAACGGACGTGAACTCGTATGCGACAGATTTAATTCAGGTGGGGGGATACTGCGGGTTGAATCAGAGAAACGGCAGGGGGTTTTGTGCAAATATGCGCGCGCTGACCGGCCCAGCCACTTGGCAGCCAATTGGCGAGTTCTCATTGGCCTGGGACTAAATCATCACATTGAATGCAAGTTAGGGTATGGCTTGGTCTACTTTTACAAGCTTGGGACTAAATCATCACATTGGGTGCAAGTTAGGGTATCTGGCGTGTTATTACCTCCTTATGTAGAGTTTCAGGCAGGGGCGCAGGGCGGAGAGTGGTAAATAGCTGCGGCGTGATGTAATGAACAGTCGTGTCGTTGGCGTGGTGATGGCAGCACGTACGGCGGTTTTGCTGAACTGCAGAGGCAGCTCGGTCGGCAATTGAGTGTGATGTACTCGTGGTCGTGTAGTGTATAGGAGTAGTAAAATACCGGTAGGAAAGCTACACACCTGGTCTGGTCTGGTCGTGGTCGACGACAACGACATACAGTAGCATGCTTGAAAATACCACGCATCATTCTTATTTTTTTGGTTCATACTACATGACTTTTTTCATCTTATACTACTTATTTAAACTAAAATCACGACGAGTAATTTAGAACGGAGAAAGTACATGATATGAGCCTCGTCAACTTGTGCCTGTTTGTTTTCCCATCTCACACGTGGAAAAAGGTCCAATGTCGGTCATGCATTTTGGACGCCAATACATTCAAAAGCCCAATTCCATTATATTTTTCGTCCGTTGATTAATACTATCTATGTGATGTGTGGTCCAAGAAGAAGCTATATCAAATTCGGAAATAGTCTCGGAGTTACAGCCTCTGTCCGAGACAATAAAAAGATGCAGAGATCGACCCAGCGAGGGCGGTGGCAGCCGGTTGCGCAGTCGTGTTTGTTGGTGGCGCGGGTCGGTGTGTTAACACTGATTGCCGTTGGTGGTTGCTCAGCCTCGCCCTCACCGCGCGCATGCATGCAGGCCCGGCCGGTGCCTGCTACGTACCACCACGTACTGCGTCGTCACGCGCGGCTGCCTGCCCACAATCAATACCGTAGCTAATCCAGCCACCCCGCTGCGAAAAACGAATAAATGGCGTACGCTGCAGGCCGATCTACCACTTGCCTGTGCCTAGTCCGGCAGCCAGAGGCCCGCACGTACAGTGTACGGGCATAGGCCGGTGCGCGCATAGCTAAGCTAGCATGCGGAGAAGGAGCGTGGTACAGTGGGCACTAGGTGGCCGGCGAGAGGTCGGAGGATGGATCAACGACGGGTACACGGCCATTTATAGACCGCCCACGCAACGGCGGTGCGCGGTGCCGAGGCCGGTGCGCGGCCCGGACATGAAGACAGGCAGACAAGGCGATTCATTTGATGTGCTGTGCGATCCATCGGCACCCGTCCGCGCGCGCGGCCTGTGAAAAGGTGTAGGCCAGTGTCAGCGCGGTAAACACGGGCCCAACCTCCAGCGGCCGCGCGCTGCCCGACCCGATCATGCATCCCACCCAAAAATGGGCGGGCCGTCGCCATCGTCGCCACCCCGACACAAGTCAAACGCCCCCAAACCCGACGCGCACCGCACCGTCACCCGCCAGCGCCCATATCCGCAGTTCGGCCGCGCGCTCCCGTCTTTCCCCCCTCACCACTTGGCTGGCTCGGCAGAGAGCCCGGCCCCATGCGGATCGCCGGTGATGCGGAGAGTGGACTGGACCGGGGGACCTCCAGTCCTGGAACATCACCTATAAATGGAGTCGTGGCTTTGGCGGGGGCGTTGCTGCATGTTTGCCGCGCTTCCAGTCCAGTAGTCTCCCGGTCGCCACGCCCACGCGCATGTGGGCGCCCATATGGCACCAGTAGGTGCGGGCGGAGCGTGGCTTTCCGGTTTCAAATTTCAGGTTTCTGCTAAGGCTGCTTGTAATGGGAGTATCATAGGTGGTACCATGCATGCCAACTAAGCAATTTTGATGATGTGACATAAAACTAAATGAAGAAATAGAGGCTTGAGTATCATATCATGATTCCCTATCATATTAAATGATGTGCTACTTTGTGTCATGCATGACAATAAATGTAGTACTCTATAATACCAACATATGATATTATGCATTAGGGACGTAGTATCATAGACTAGTATCATATACATGATACTAGTATATGATACTCCCCATTACAACCAGCCTAAATCCCCAACTGGCCGGAGTGGAGCAGCGGCCCAATCCGCGCGACGACCCGATGGTTGACTGTGGACATAGACCCGGCGTCAATGCTTGCTGACACTCGCATCATCACCCACCCAGCGAATCGTGCTGCTAGTGATGCATCCGGTTCTACTTATTCGAGTTGCTATAGCCATGTTTTTTGGGGGGTCGAGATGACCTAACGTAATTTACTTTTGGATTTAGTATCATGCTTTCTAATAGAAGAATTGGACACCTCTTTGCTGCGCTGTTGGTGCTGTGCGGTTTTCATAAAAAAATTACTCACACTATTTCCAAATATAAGGTGTATTAGGTTTTTTGAAAAGTCGAATCTCCTTATGTTTGATCAAATTTGTAGAAAAATACAATATTCATAAAATCATATCGGTATTATTAGATTCATCATAAAATAAATGCTCATATCTTATTTGATTAGTACTCCCTCAGTTCTGTTTTATAGTGCACATAAGCTTTTGACCAATATTATATGATGTAGTGTGTGCACGGCATTACCGCCTGGCTGAAATGATGGGTGTTAGGGGAGGTCGGCCACATGGGAGTGAGAAAATCCTGCATGCAAGGTATTTTGGTCCATAGCGCAACAATCGGCTCATGCATTGGTATTGGTGCTAGAATCTATGCGCACTATAAATTGGAACACATGGAGTATTGTGGATGTTGTTATTTTTGCCTCTGAACTATGTGAAAGTTAAAGAAATTCGACTTCTCAAAAATTAAATACACCATATATTTTGAAACTCAGGGATTATTTGGTTTGGCGAGTGGGGGAAATGGAATGGGGTTTCTCTTTTTATTTATAGCGTGGTATTTTGGTGGACCTTTCGCTGTGTGATGATGTGTTATCTGCTAATCAATCCATACTTATGGGCAAATTTTCTACGTTGTTGTCTGCATGTACTACATTAGTGCTATAATACTACATGTTGTCCTTTCTTTTTTTTTCTAGGTGATGTGAGAATGTGCGGGATTGATATGTTTTGTAGGTCAGTTGCTGCTAATTGATTTGAAAAATCGTTGACCTGTTAAAAATTCTGAACCAAATTCAAAATTGAGTACCTCAATGGAATGAAAAAGATTCAAAATTAAGTAACATAGTGAATTAAAAGAATTGAATGAGAAAGCTCCTTGAGAAATTATTGACGTGATCAAAATTGGACGACCCAATTCCAAATTGAAAATCTCAATTGAATGTAGGCCCTTAAAAATTAGAGAGCATAGTGATATCGAGGATTTAAATTCAGGAAAAAGAACTATTTGAGGTGCAAAATTTTTTCGAAGAAACTAACATGCACATGTGGATATGATGTGTGCCATATAATTTTAAATTTTTCATTAAATCTTTGTTTTTACACATGTGTGCATACAAAGGGACAAATGCATCTTTTTTAGCTTATATACTTCTCCCTCCGTCACATGATATAAGATGTTATTACAACCGATATACTCACATATTGGACGTAATAACATTTTGTATTATGGACCGGAGGGAGTATATGATATATATTTTCTTAATGAAATATTGTACTCCCTTCGTAAACTAATATAAAAGCGTTTAGATCACTAGTCTCACGTGTTTGCACCAGGGGCTTTTACGTCCAAAACCAATGAAATTTCCCCTCCCAGCTCATGCGTTAATATTCGTGTAAGAAAACTACACACCCTATATAAAGGAACGGAGGGAGTAGTTTACAGAGGGAGTACTTGCAAATACTTCTAGATATTTCTAAAATGCTTAATACTTGCGGGGTATTCATAAACACAAGTTCTGTGCTACGTCGGGTCATCACTCACGGCGGCGCTGCCAAGATTTCACAAGTGCTTATCAAGTGGGCGTCATAGCCGGTGTCGTTGGTGACATGGGAAGACCACTACGAGCTTCGGTATTTTTCTTTTGAGACAAACGAGGTTCGGTGTCAGTTCCCTGGAGTTGGCTTTTTTTAGGCGTCCCCGGAGTTGGCTGGGGGACAAGCCGAAACTGAAGGAATCCTACTACTGCTACCGGGCCAACGTAGAGCGAAGCTTGCCCATCCAGGTCCAAGCAAAAGAATAGGCCCAACAGGCTGTTCGATCCACATAGGAGCTGTTTTTTTTGGAAGGGAAAGTCTATCGGTGTTTTATTCCACAGTCAAAAGAGTTACATCATTTATTACATAAGGAAGAATGAAATTGGGTGGATCTCCATCCCAATCAAAAACAGACTGAGTATCATAAGAGTGCTTCGCCAGATGGTGAGCAACTCAATTGGCTTCCCTAGGGCAGTGGGAGAAAGAAACTCCATCAATCATCTTAGCTCTCGCAAAGCAGTCAGCTAAAGTTGCAGAATAAGTACCATAGATCTCCAGCTCCCCATTGCATTCCTGAACACATAGGAGCTGTTAATTATTTAGGCTCGGTGTAATTGGATGATTCTTTCCCCTTTCTCACACTTCCTCCTCCTCTGTGTTGAACTGCTCCTCCTACGCCCTCTTGATTCCTCTGATCCCCTCTCAAACCTTGTATTGTGTTCGTCAAGCTATAGATTGAGCAGGGTTGTGTCACACGTTCTTTCTACAAATGGAATATCAACGTGTGCCCTGATTATTATTTTCGAACTTGTGACACACTTTATTAAAACTTAAATAATAATTACATATTTAACTAGTTCGACTAACAGAAAACCAGGAGGTTCATCACCCCAACAAATAAAAACTTTTATTTTCGATAAAGGACATTTTATTGAATTGATTTATCAAGATGATACAACCATATCAGAAGAATGCCCAGCCGCTCCATAACAAGGTGCACACAGCCAAGGAGTCCAAACAACCAAAAATAAATATTGTTTTGCAGCAAAAATAAATTAATCCAGCCTATGGTGTGGCAGATCCTATCCGGAGAATACAACGCCATCCATGGAGGAAGAAAACCTTTCTGTTCGTACGCTCCAGCCGTGTAGACGCCATCATAACAATGCCTCTGTCCTCCAGCCTCAGCAAGATAGACCAAGTACGGAGTCATCGCGTACATGCATGAATAACCTGCGCATGAGAAGACACACATTTTTTTAATTAAAACCACATCATTCCTTGTAAGTCACAATTCCCAGCATAAAACAGCCACCTTGTTGGGGATATTTCCAAGCATTATAACCCGGCAGGAAGAATGACCCGGCCCGGAGCACATTGGCTCATGGGTCGCTTCGACCTGGCGGATCACCATATGGCGGAGACCCAGAAGAATAAAGAGAAGGCCGGCTCGACAATGTCACTTGATGGGCCGGCTCGACGGAGGCCCAAATTTGAAGACTCTCCTTACATGGGAGATAAGTAGAATAAGATACATGCCGTAGTATGACCCAGACATTGTTGTAAATCTAGGGTCTCGACCTATATATAAAGGGGAGCCCCTGAGACGAAAAGACTAGGTTACAATCATCGAGAGCTAGGTTAGCGAATCCGCATCCTTGTAATCGAGATTTCCAGCAATATCAATCAAGCAGTAAGTAGGTCTTTATTTACACCGTGACGGGCCTAACCTGAGTAACATGTGTCCTTTGTTTCCCGATCAACCCCTCTCAAGCGACCTCCTAGTTGCGATGGCCTCCAGACTTTGTCCTTTCCCGAGGACATATGCTATGACAAAACCATGACACACCCCCACAAAAATATGGCCAGAAAATTGTTTATCGATACCCCGCAATAAATTGCCGAACATATTACGTGCACTACATGGAGGGTATAGAGTTGAAACTACTTGAACTATGGCCCATACTGCACGAGCGAACTTACACTCAAGAAATAAATGTTTAATAGACTCGTCATGTTGGCAAAAGACACATGTCTTACTACCTTGCCAGTTACGTCGTGCCATGTGATCTCAAGTTAAGATGACTCCTCTGCTTAAAAACCAGACGAATATCTTCACAGTTAAAGGTATTTTTAGCTTCCACAACTTTTTGTTATCAATGGGAACATCACTATGAGCCATAGCATCATACAAGGACTTAACTAAGGAACTGCCGTTCTCATGCAGCTTCCGTTGAATGTCCTCCAGACGAGAGAGTAATTCATTCCATGCTGCCAGGTCAGGGCCAACAAAGAGGTCCCCAGGAAAAAAATATCTGTTTTCTTTGTCCCGAAACTTGTTTAATCGTGACAAATTAATGTGTGAGAATCATGTATGAGCCAGGGGACTACACCAGAAGCGGGGTGACGCCTAGCCAGGTATCTTTCCATAATCGAATATGAGAACCATTTCTAACTAAGAATCAAAGGACCTTGTTGCTAAAGAGTGTTCCATCTTGTTGCCTCTCTTGGGCAGTGAACAAAAGAGACTGATCCAGTCCTCTACGCTATAATGTGTGCCCTGATTCATCCAAAATCATCTCCCACTTCCATAAAGTTCATGGAGCAAGCAATCCAAATATTCCAGCCGCTTCCACCATTATTCAGAAAAAAGAACTGTTCTGTACTCTCCATCGACATTAGCAACAAAAAAATGGAAGAGATGGGACGAGGACGCTGGTCAGATATCGGCGAAATTTGTTTTACGGGTCTGCCAACGTGGAAACTTTTGTTTGGAAAAGAAAGAGCAGGGGACCCATCCAGTGAAATTCAGAGGGGTGAAGATTAACTAGAGATGGAAGGTTTCGTAAACTTTATTATGATGTACTAGGTGTAGCATTTCTTGTGTGGTGTGACACACGTGTACCACGTTTCCGGCACGACCTGCCGCTTCGCGCCTTCTCAGACACACGTACCGGCACCGCCACTCGTCCACCTTCCCAGACAGACCCATCAGCTGGCTGGCTGGCAATCTGACGGGGCAAGTTGCATGGCGGCTGCATGAATGAAAAGCAAAGCAAAAGGTGTATCTTTCCCTCTGGCGTCCCGATCCATCAGACCGACCGACCGACCGATCACCCGGCAGTGCCGTTGCAGCCGTCCAGCTACACAACGCGTGTGTCTTACGTCCATTGTCGATGGCCGCCTCGGCCACGCGATTAGCCAGCATGCGTCGCTGTCCTCTTATTTTCCTTTTCCCCGTCGACGGCGACGTGGCTGGATCGTATCACGTCCATGTCGACCTCCTGACCTCGCCATGATCGGTCGGTGTGACATTCGAGACCGACCGGCGTTGTCTTGCAATGAATTACTCTCGCTCCCGTCGGTCGCTTTCGTACGTACGTGCATCGGCGCAGTAGAAATATTGGCAAGCAGGTGGATTACTCGTCCCTTGCTGCTCGGAAAGACCGAGGATGACCGCTGGTGATCTCTGCCACCATCGTGGCGCCGTCGATCGTCACGTCAATCTCCACGAGACGCCATGCATGATGCGTGGTGTAGCGTCATGAGATCGTGTTCCGTGACGTACACACGTCGATCGGTCAGATTTATTATAGGATCTGTTTAGGACACATCTAAGTGACCATATCACATCACAACACAACATGTCTTGACCATATCACATCACAATATGTCCTGAAAAACAAGTTAGACGTCCTTTACTTTGTTGTTACAAGTTTTACGTGGCGGCTACGGGCTTAGCAAGAACCGTTTTTACCTACGCATCAAAATCACAACGATATTTTGTCAGGTTGGTGCTGTTTTAACCTTCGCAAGGACCGGGCGTAACCATACTTGGTTCAACTAAAGTTGGAGAAACTGACACCCGCTAGCCACCTGTGTGCAAAGCACATCGGTAGAACCAGTCTCGCGTAAGCTTACGCGTAATGTCGGTCCGGGCCGCTTCATCCAACAATACCGCAGAATCAAAGTATGACATGCTGGTAAGCAGTATGACTAATATCGTCCACAACTCACTTGTGTTCTACTCGTGCACAAAATCAACGCATAAAACCTAGGCTTGAATGCCACTGTTTGGGGAACGTAATAATT
Source organism: Triticum dicoccoides (assembly GCF_002162155.2). Taxonomy (NCBI): domain Eukaryota; kingdom Viridiplantae; phylum Streptophyta; class Magnoliopsida; order Poales; family Poaceae; genus Triticum; species Triticum dicoccoides. The sequence goes on from NC_041384.1 coordinate 714,369,768, forward strand.
TCAAAAAAATTCCTACGCACACGCAAGATCATGGTGATGCATAACAACGAGAGGAAAGAGTGTTGTCCACGTACCCTCGTAGACCGAAAGCGGAAGCGTTAGCATAACGCGGTTGATGTAGTCGTACGTCTTCACGATCCGACAGATCCAAGTATCGAACGCACGGCACCTCCGAGTTCAGCACACGTTCAGCTCGATGACGTCCCGCGAACGCCGATCCAGCAGAGCTTCACGGGAGCGTTCCGTCAGCACGACGGCATGGTGACGGTGATGATGTTGCTACCGACGCAGGACTTCGCCTAAGCACTGCTACGATATGACCGAGGTGGAATATGGTGGAGGGGGGCACCACACATGGCTGGAAGAGATCAACTGATCAACTTGTGTGTCTAGAGGTGCCCCCCTGCCCCTGTACATAAAGGAGCAAGGGGGGAGGTCGGCCGGCCCTCTATGGGCACGCCAGGAGGAGGAGTCCTCCTCCTAGTAGGAGTAGGACTCCCCTTTCCTACTCCTACTAGGAGGAGGAAAGGAAGGAGGAGAAGGAGGAAAGGGGGCCCGGCCCCTAGTCCAATTCGGTTTGGGCTAGGGGGTCGCGCGCACTGCCTCCTCTCTTCCACCACTTGGGCCATGAGACCCATTACTTCTTCCTCGTATTCCCGTAACTCCCCGGTATCTTCGAAAATACCCGAATCACTCGGAACATTTCCGATGTCCGAATATAGTCGTCCAATATATCGATCTTTACGTCTCGACCATTTCAAGACTTCTCGTCATGTCCCCGATCTCATCCGGGACTCCGAACTATCTTCGGTACATCAAATCACATAAACTCATAATACAATCGTCACCGAAACTTTAAGCGTGCGGACCCTACGGGTTCGAGAACTATGTAGACATGACCGAGACATATCAATAACCAATAGCGGAACCTGGATGCTCATATTGGCTGCCACATATTCTACGAAGATCTTTATCGGTCAGACCGCATAAGAACATACGTTGTTCACTTTGTCATCGATATGTTACTTGCCCGAGATTCGATCATTGGTATCTCAATACCTACACTAGTGCAGAACCGGGCAATAGCACCGGTTCGTAAGGCCATTTAATGCCAGTTTGTTAACCGGCGCTAAAGTGTAGGCACTTAAGGCCCCCCCTTTAGTACCGGTTCAGCACGAACCGGTGCTAAAGGGCAACCACGTGGCACGAGCCAGCTTCGGGGGCAGGGAGCCCTTTAGTACCGGTTGGTGTCACCAACCGGTATTAAAAGATTGGGGGGGGGGGTTGGGTTTATGATTTCTTTTTCATTTAATTTTTTGTTTTCCATTTAATTGTTTTTCGTTTGCTGGTATTTTACGATACTACATATTGTACACGTTATGCATATATATAAATAGAATTTCTAGTAGAACCGATCATAATATATATATATATCATCGAATGTCTCACAACCACCATTAATTAATTCACACATATATACACACATGTATATATATATATACATACAATTTGTTCTAATTGATGCCTTCGGAGCCAGTGGCATTAGCCTAATTGGTGCCTTTGGAGCACAATAACAATTGGAAGTGGTTCATGGGGGCGGTAGCAGGTAATAGTATTCTCCTTTGGGATCTATGACCTGGTCGAGCAAAAATCCCGCTATTTCCTCTTGAATTTCTTCTATGCGCTCCTCTGTTAGGAGCTTCTCCCGCACCTCTTTGAACTGTTAAGAATGATATCAATATGCATGTGTATTAGTTGTGTGACTAGATATCGATAATGGTTTAAAAATTGTGAATAGTGTTCTGACAAACGTACTCACTCTTGTCTTTGAGATTTGCTCCTTTCGGACGCCATCATGCGAATGTTCTCGCAAACGTAGTATGCACACAGATTATTCCCCGGCGCCTGCTTCAGGGCCTTTACGAGAATGGAATTTGATCAGATAATAATTAATCAAGCATGATAATTAAAAAGATGGCAGCTTGCTAGTACTACTTAATTACTTACCTAGGGTCGATACCATTTCAGATTTTGTTTCCATGGGCCTGGAGTGACCCTGATGAACTTTGCCCAAGCCCTGCCCGCTGACAAAGAAAATGAATAAATGGGTTATTAAATAGTTATTATCAGGAAATCTCTCAGAAGGTAATCGATCCAGAAATCATACCAAGGTTAGAGAATGATTTGGTGCAATGTCTTGTCAGTTTCGAGTTGGTGTTCCCACCATCCTTCTTCAACATCATGACGCACGTCCTATTTCACCTATGCAAAGAGATTAACGTTTTGGGTCCTATATTTCTACACAATATGTTTCCCTTTGAGAGGTTCATGGGAGTCTTAAAGAAATATGTTCATAACCGTGCTAGGCCAGAAGGAAGCATCTCCAAGGGCCGTCAAAATGAGGAGGTCATTGAGTTTTGTATTGAGTTTATTCCTGACCTTAAGCCGATTGGTGTTCCTGAATCGCGGCATAAGGGCAGACTGGATGGAAAAGGCACGCTAGGAGGGAAACAAATAATATGTATGCACGAACATTCTCTCACTGAAGCACACTACATAGTTCTACAGAATTCCGCCTTGGTGGCTCCGTATATGGATGAACACAAGAATTTGCTACGCTCCAAACACCTGGAGCGGTCTGATGACTGGATTACACGTGAACAAACCAGGAGTTTCGCCAGCTAGTTGCAGACAAGTACCATGCATGACACCTCTATTGAAGATGACCTGTACTTGCTGTCCCAGTTACCATCTCCGAATATAATGACTTTCAAAGGGTACGAGATAAATGGTAATACATTTTACACGATCGCCCAAGATAAGAAGAGCACCAACCAAAACAGTGGTGTCCGCTTTGATGCAGAAACCAAGATGGGAAAGGGAACATATTATGGTTATATACAGGACATATGGGAACTTGACTATCGACGTGGTTTGAAGGTCCCTTTGTTTCGGTGCAAATGGGTCAATATGACACGAGGCGGGGTAACGGAAGACCCGCAGTACGGAATGACAACAGTGGATCTCAACAATCTTGCGTATGCAGACGAACCATTCGTCCTAGCCAATGATGTGGCACAGGTTTTCTATGTGAAGGACATGTCTACCAAGCTAAGTAAAAGAAAAGATAAGAAAGCGAATGCATCGTACAATGAGCCAAAGCGGCACATAGTTCTTTCTGGGAAGAGAAACATCATGGGAGTGGATGACAAGACAGACAAGTCAGAAGATTATGAAAAGTTTGATGAAATTGCTCCATTCACAGTGAATATTGACCCGAGCATCCCGTTAAATGATGAAGATTTTCCATGGTTACGGCGCAACGGGCACACGCGAAGAAAAAGTTTCACACCCAAAGATCTGAGATGTGATCGGCTTCACTATCATCACTTTCTTCTGTGTTTCACACCTATTAGGGTAGTTAATTATGTGTTTTTGCATTTGAAACGCGAAGAAATTTTATGTGCAAACAAATTCTTTCATGCCTTTACTGATTTTTAAAGTTAAGTTATTCACAAACTAGTGATTCACACTAATTTCAAATAATTCAAAATTTAAACTATTCAAATTTGAAAACTACGGGCACTAACAGAAAGTTTGTAATTTTTTGTACCTAAAGCAAAAATATTCACAAAGAAACTCTAAATACACAAAAAAAATAACTCAAAAATAAATAAAGCAAAAATAAAAATAAAAAAGCCCGCCTACTAGGCCAGAGCGGCCTGCATACGACTAGAAACCCAACCTATTGTTGGGCCAGGATGCAGGCCCACAAAGGCCCAGTAGGCCAACAGGGCAGCACAGAACATGTAGGCCCAGTAGGCCTGCTTTGGAGAGGAGCTCGAGAGAGCTACCGCACGGGGGTTTATAAACCAGTGCGGTCACCCCTCGGCTAGCGAGGTGGGACTAAACTCGCGCACCGCATGTGCGCCAGCGCACCCCTTTTAGTATCGGTTCGTGGCATCAATCGGTACTAAAGGATGGCCTTTAGTACCGGTTGGAGCCAGCAACCGGTACTAATGGAGGTGCGGTTCCCGCCGCTTGGCCTGGCCAAAACAGGCCTTTAGTACCGGTTGGTGGCTCCAACCGGTACTAAAGGTGCCTTCTATATATACAACACTTACGAAAATTTCATTCTCCCTCTGTTTCTTCCTCTGTTTCCCCATTGAAGCACCGCCCGCGTGCCCCGATCGATTGACACCCTCGCCGTCCCCGTCCCCGTCCTCGTCGCCGCCCCCGTCCCCGTCGCCGCCCCCGTCCCCGTCGCCGCCCCTGGCCCGTCCCCGTCGTGCCATCCCCGCGTCGCCGCCCCCGCGTCACGCCTCGGCCCGTTGCCGGCCCCGGCCGTCGCCTCGCCGTCACCCCGCTGTGAGCTCTCCCCTCTAACCCCTCTCCCTCGCCCCCAGCGGCCACCATGGACGCCGCCCCTCCTCGAGCCCACACACACACACACAAGCATGATGAACACACACACACACACACGTACATATGTATGAATTAATGCATGTATGTATTAGTATATACGTATTTTGTATGTTTAATTAGTTTAGATTTTTTAGATTATTATTTTTTCACTAGTATATATGTATGAATGCATGTTAGATGGATATAATTAGTGTTTAATTAGTATGGAATTTTTTTATATAATGTTGTTTTTCAGTTTTTTAATGGATGTATAAAAGTTGTGTTTTCTGTTTTTAGTGTTAGATGCTTAATTAGTATGAAATAGCATATAGAATTTTGACATATGCAATGATAGCATAATTAGTGTTATATAGAAATGTTAGAAATTTTAGTTATCAAAATCCTATCATTAAAAAAATGTTACTTTTTGCGGGCATATAGCTAGTATTTGTTCTCGACGTTGCCCGGCCCGCATCCTCGCCGTCGACCCGTCCGCGATGACGTCCGACTGACCCATGTCCGGGACTGGGCTCCGCCGGGCTGGCACTGGGAGGTGCTGCCTGGAGGGGCGCACCGCTTGATGAGGAACCCGGCCCCGGGTCCCGTCGTCGACCCTGATCTCGTTTGGTGGCATTCACGTGGGCCAGTTTCGGTGCGGAGGGAGCCGGCCCCGCCGGAGGTGGTACGTCGCCGTGTCAGGGAGGAGGACGAGCACGTCCATCGCTACATGGTTGCGTTAGAGGGCGGCAGGTTCTCCAATACCTGGCAGTTTCTTCAGGGATCTCACTTCAGCTATGATCCTGTGAGGGTTTCTTCTCTTTGGGTGTCCACCGCCCGCGCCGCAGGAACCGCGAGTGTCCTAGATTCTTCTGTAGTATTCGATCTTTAATTAGCTACCTAGCCAGTGATGTACTATTTAATATTATATATTATTCGAGACGATGTATTCGAGATTATATCTATTATTCGAGACGATGTATTCGAGATTATATCTATTATTCGAGACGATGTAATTTGAATACTAAATTGTTTTATATTTCTTTTGGCATAGTTAAATAAAAGCTATGGCGGACAATACCGACAGAGAGGGAGAACAGACCATGTTCGATATTATACGCGGGCCAGATGATGATTAGAATGAAAAAGATTATGACGGCTCCGAATTTCTAAACAACATCGGAGAGGGTGATATGATATTCGATCGCGACGACCGAATTGATGAAGTCATGAACTATGATTATGACAATGACGAAGAACATGTTGATCCTGAAACAACAAAGACCGGCGAGGTATATATATTTATATAAGCAGGCATCTGGTGATCATCACATGTTTTAAATGAGTTGAAGATATATTAACGAATCGATCTTTCTTCTTTCAGCCATCCGGATCGAGCAAATCTTCAGGCAACAGGACGAAACGAGGCCCGAACAAAAAGTTGAAGGAGGGCATAAAGTATAATATCGAGGCAATCAGACCTAATGGCGAACCATTAGCGCCTAAGAAGATTGCGAACAAGTTCGTTCGTCAGTGCGGAGTTCTTGTGAAGGACCAACTCCCGATCTCCCTTCAAGAATGGAGAGAGCCAGCAAAGCCACGTCCAGATCTTACTTTTGTCGACGACAGACAAAAAAGTCTACTTTGGGATACTCTCATGGAACATTTCACCCTACCAGATCATTTCACAGAAGCAGATGTGCAGAAAGTCAAGGACGCTGCTCTTAGGAAGATGGCAGTTGCATTCAAGAACCACAAGAATCATGAATGGGACAAGTACGTCAAGGGAGGAAGGAAGACTCCAGTATTCGAGGGAACACTAGAGAATCAAAGTGCTCATTGGGATGATTTCATGAAATTCAAGGATTCAGAATGAGCTAAGGAACGGTCGAGAATAGACAAGAAGAATGCCGAAAAAAGGATAAGTTCCATAAGCTGGGGCCAGGTGGCTACGCGGTGGCAATGCCTAAGTGGGATAAGTCTGAGAAAGAGATGGGGGATGCAGGTGTCACTCCGGTTACTAAGAGCTGGCCCCCAGGTGCAGGACTTGGTTCTATGCGCATGAGGGGAGTTGGACCCGAAGACAGGCAAAGTTTCGACGAAGGCATGTCTGAACGGAGCCGACGATAATATACTTGTTGCAATAGAAGAGGCTCGAACAGGGGTGTCCAGCCCAATAGAGAGAATGACGAGCTTACGCGTGCCCTGGGAAATCCTGAACACCCGGGAAGAACACGAGGCAAGGGCGCTATACCGTGGTATGAGGGGTTTTCGGACTGGAACGACGACTACAGAACCCGTGTGAGAAGGAAGATTGCAGAGGAGAAGCAGAGGAAGATGGAGGAGGAGAAGAGGAAGCTGGACTATGAACGCCTTCAAGGCCTAGAATCAACGCACGCGGACTTGGTAGTCAAATTCCAGCGGCAGCAGGAGCAGATCGACTCACTTAGCCAGCAAAGGGGGTCTCAGCAGCTGCAGCAGCTAGCGGATGATCCAGCATTGGATACCACCGCCCCATCCATGCCGAGAAGCAGCGTGGGTTCCGCCTCGTTTGATGCAATGCTGGATAGATACCCCGTGGATGACATCACGGAGAACACTAACTGCGAGCTACACTTCAAAATTAAGAACATACCCTTGAAGGTGGCGGACGGTGTTGCTTATACAAATTCCCTCGATGCAACCTTCCATTGCAACCCGATTCCAGCAGGCTATGCTCGTGTCGTGGTTGATGAGGTGGTGGACCAATATTCGGGGCTAGAGCTTGACATTCCTGGAGGTGACGAGGAGCACACACTCGGAGATGCCAAACATCATATCATCCTACGGCGAAAGGATTGCATCATCTTTCGAAGGCCACCGACACCGCGTCACCCGACTCCTCGTCGAAGTCCGCCACCGAGTCAGTAGACTCCCGCTCCTCCAAGTCCACCAACGCGTGAGGCCACTCCTCCTCCTCCAAGTCCGGCAAAGTGTCAGGCCACTCCTCCTCCAAGTCCGACACAGCGTCAGACGTCCACTCCTCCTCCAAGTCCGGCACAACCTCAGACCACTCCTCCTCCAAGTCCGGCACAGCTTCAGGCCACTCCTCCTCGTCCAACTCAGCCCCGTCAGCCATCTCCGCCGCCTCAACAATCGCAGAAGAGACACCCCGCAGCTATGGTGCGTAGCGGTACGAGTCAAGGTCATAGTACAGGAAGTACAGGCGGAGGCAAGCGATATAAATATGGTCCAAACCTCACTACTCCTCTTCCTGAGAGGGCTTACGACAGGACCGAGGAGCAAACCAATGCCATAGTGCGGGCAGAAGTCGACGCTCATTTTGGACCGAAACTGCCACCGCTGCCAAGGGAGAAAGTGCCTGTGGAAGTAGTTGACCACTTCATTCGTATGGCTCAACCACCAGCTCCTAAGCCTGTTGACATAGACTATGAGCGCCACATCAGGAAGTTACATCAATAACGTCTACAGAAGGAGGCGAGCTCGAGCTCGAGCAAACAACAAGCAGCTGTCAAAAAATACGGGAAAACCGTTGCCCAGCTGGGAGAACAGGCGGCGCAATCGCGCCACCCCCCGCTTGTTATGCCGCCAACAACACGTGACAGTACGCGCGCCCAATATTATTATGGGAAAACAGTTTACGTTCCCGAGGTGGGCGATGTGGTAATAACCCAAGAGCATATAATGCAGGCTGAAACTCTCAACATCACTGTTGGACAACTCCTCGAGATCGAGGACATGCCTGTGCTTACAGAGGAGGAAATAAAACGGAAATATGCCCGGGGCCAACCTTTGGTCAAGCCAGAAGAGGTCAAGAAGCTCCCAACGAGAATATATGATTTGCATCAATGGTACATGGACATTACCAAGAGATCCGATCGAGAGTCCCTCATGGTGCAAGTCAAGAAGGATCATTACCACCATCAGAAACCTGTGACCGTTGAGTATTCTGAACTGTTTCAGTTATACAATCAAGACGCACTCGACAAATCTATCGTCATTTGCTATTGTGTGTAAGTGATTTCTTTCTGTAATTTAAGTCTCAAGCTAGCTGTAGTGATCCTTTTGATCAATCATTACCTGTAATTATCCTTACTATATTCTTTTCTGTGGTATTATGCAGGATGAAGATGTATGAAATGAGAAAGGGTGGACGCTATGGCATTGGGTTCATTGACCCAAACACCGTTAATGAATACACATGGAAAATAAACAAGCATCATGAAAAGCAGGTAGAAGACAGCATGCTAGAGTTCTTGAAGCGCCTCAAATACAATGAAGATATAGTACTCCCTTACAACTTCCAGTGAGTCACACTTTCTTGTACTACAAATTCTCTGTTTTTGTCTACTAGCTAGCTACATGTTTTTTGCTTACATATGCCCGCTTAATTAAGACATGCAAACGTGTGTGCATGCAGATTTCACTGGATCTTGTGTATCATTAAAGTTGACGCCGGAACAGTTGAAATACTGGACTCACTACTCAAAGTAAATAGTGACTATAACATCTTGTTTGGGATAGTCAAAAGGTAATTTCAATCATTATTAACTATATATGTCGGCCTATTTAGTTCGTTATTTCATGATATGAACTACTTAATAACCCCTTTATTCATTTTCTTTGTCGGCGGGCAGGGCTTGGGCAAGGTTCATCAGCGTCACAGAAGGCGAATGGAAACGACAGCTGAAATGGTTTTGACCCAAGGTAAGTAATTAAGTAGTACTAGCTAGCTAGCTAGCTAGCTGCCATCTCTTTAATTATCATGCTTGATTAATTATTATCTGATCAAATTAAATTCCATTCTCATAATAAAGGCCCTGAAGCAGGCGCAGGGGACTGATCTGTGTGCATTCTGCGTTTGCGAGAACATTCGCATGATGGCGTCCGAAAGGAGCAGATCTCAAAGACAGGAATGGGTACGCTTGTCAGAACACTATTCACAATTTTTACACCATTATCGATATCTAGTCACACAACTAATACACATGCATATTGATCTCCTTCTTAACAGTTCACAGAGGTGCGGGACAAGCTCCTAGAAACGGAGCGCGTAGAAGCACTTCAAGAGGAAATAGCGGGATTTTTGCTCTACCAGGTCATAAATCCGAAGAGAGAATACTATTACCCGCTACCGCCCCCATCGACCAGGTCATGAACCACTTCCAATTGTCATCGTGCTCCGAAGGCACCAATTAGGCTAATGCCACTGGCTCCGAAGGCAACATGCATATGTAGGAGAAATTGTATATAGCTATACATGTGTGTATGTGAATTAATATGGTGGTTTGTGAGACATTGATGATATATATATATATAAGATTGGTTCTACTAGAAATTCTATTTATATATATATGCATAACGTGTACAATGTGTAGTATCGTAAAATACCAGCAAACGAAAAAGAATTAAAATGTAAAACACAAAATTAAATGAAAAGAAATCATAAAACCAAAAAACCCCCAAACATTTTAGTACCGGTTGGTGTTACCAACCGGTACTAAAGGGCTCCCGGCCCCCGGAGCTGGCTCGTGCCACGTGGTTGCCCTTTAGCACCGGTTCGTGCTGAACCGGTACTAAAGGGGGGGGCCTTTAGTGCCCACACTTTAGTGCCGGTTATGGAACCAGCACTAAAGGGCCTTACGAACCGGTGTTATTGCCCGGTTCTGCACTAGTGGTCACAGTTTCTCATGGTAGTAATGATCCTTCTTCACATTCACCATGATGGACTCTTGATTGGAAATCTTGGTAATGTCCATGTACCATTGATGCAATTCATACATTCTCGTTGGGAGCTTATTGACCTCATCTGGCTCGACCAAAGGTTGGCCCCGGACATATTTCCGTTTTATTTCCTCCTCTCTAGTCGGAGACATGGGCTCGATATCGAGGAGTTGTCCAACAGTGATCCCGATCGTTTCAGCCTGTGCAATATGCTCCTCGGTTATTACCACATCGCCCACCCCGGGAACGTTAACGGTTTGCCCACAATAATATTGGGCGCGCCTACTCTAATGTGTTGTTTGCACAACAAGCGGTGGGATTGATTGCGCCGCCTGTTCTCCCAACTGGGGAACGGTTTTACCGCTCCTTTTGCCAGCAGATTTGCTCGAGCTCGAGCTCGCCTCTTTCTGTAGACGTGCTTGATTTAACTTCTTGATGTGGCACTCATAGTCTGTGTCAACAGGCTGTGGAGCTGGTGCTCTAGCCATACGAATGAAGTGGTCAATCTTTTCCACAGGCACTTTCTCCCTTAGCGGCGGTGGCGGTTTTGGTGCAAAATGGGCTTCCACCTCGTCCTTTGATATGGCAACGTTTTCCTCCTCGGACTTGTCGTAAGGCCTCTGCGGAAGAGGCGCGAGGCTTGGACCACATTGAAATCGCTTGCCTCGGCCTGTACCTCCAGTACTACCTTGACTTGTACCGCTACTCACCATAGTTAAGGCGGCTCTCTTCCATGATTGCTGAGGCGGCGAAGACGGCTGACGTGGCTGAGTTGGAGTAGGAGGAGTGGCCTGAAGCTGTGCCGGACTTAGAGGAGGAGTGGCCTGAAGCTGTGCCGGACTTGGAGGAGGAGTGGCCTGACGCTTTGCCGGACTTGGAGGAGGAGGAGTGGCCTAAAGCTGTGTCGGACTTGGAGGAGGAGTGGCCTGACGCGTTGGTGGACTTGGAGGAGCAGGAGTCCGCTGACTCGGTGGCGGACTTCGACGAGGAGTCGGATGACGCGGTGTCGGTGGCCTTCGAAAGATGATGCAATCCTTTCTCCATAGGATGATGCGATGGTTGGCCTCTCCCAGTGTGTGCTCATCGTCACCTCCAGGAATGTCAAGCTCTAGCCCCGAATATTGGTCCACCACCTCATCAACCAAGACACGAGCATAGCCTGCTCGAATTGGGTTGCAATGGAAGGTTGCCTCGGGGGGATTATTAAAAGCAAGGGCGTCCGCCACCTTCATGGATATGTTCTTCATTTTAAAGTGTAGCTCGCAGTTAGTGTTCTCCATGATGTCATCCACTGGGTAGCTATCCAGCAATGCATCGCCCGGGGCGGAACCCATGCTGCTTCTCGACATGGATGGGACGGTGCTATCCAATGGTGGATCATCCGCTAGCTGCTGCGACCCCCTTTGCTCGCTAAGTGAGTCGATCTGCTCTTGTTGCCGCTAGAATTTGACTGCCAAGTCCGCGTGCGCTGAGTCTAGGCCTTGAAGGCGTTCATAGTCTAGCTTCCTCTGCTCCTCCTCCATCTTCCTCTTCTTCTCCCCCGCAATCTTCTTTCTCGCACGGGTTCTGTAGTCGGTGTTCCAGTCCGAAAACCCCTCATACCACGGAATAGGGCCCATGCCTCGTGTTCTTCCCGGGTGTTCAGGATTTTCCAGGGCACGCGTAAGCTCGTCGTTCTCTCTGTTGGGCTCGAACACACCCGATCGAGCCTCTTCTATTGCAACAAGTAGCTTATCTTCAGCTCCGTCCAGACATGCCTTCTTTGAAACTTTGCCTGTCTTCGGGTCCAACTCCCCCCCATGTGCATAGAACCAAGTCCTGCACCTGGGGGGCCAGCTCAATGTTTCTGGAGTGACACCTGCATCCAGCATCTCTTTCTCAGACTTATCCCACTTAGGCATTACCACCGCATAGCCACCTGGCCCCAGCTTATGGAACTTATCCTTTTTTGCGGCATTGGCCTTGTTTATTCTCGACCATTCCTTAGATAATTCCGAATCCTTGAATTTCACGAAATCGTCCCAATGAGCACTTTGCTTCTCTAGTGTTCCCTCGAATACTGGAGTCTTCCTTCCTCCCTTGACGTACTTGGCCCATTCACGAATCTTGTGGTTCTTGAATGCAACTGCCATCTTCCTAAGAGCAGCGTGCTTGACTTTCTCCACATCTGCATCTGTGAAATGATCTAGTAGGGTGAAATGTTCCATGAGCATTTCCCAAAGCAGAAGTTTTTGTCTGTCGTCGACAAAAGTAACTCCTGGACATGGCTTTGCTGGCTCTCTCCATTCTTGAAGGGAGATCGGGAGTTGGTCCTTCACAAGAACTCCGCACTGACGAATGAACTTGTCCTCAATCTTCTTAGGCGCTAATGGTTCGCCATTAGGTTTGATGGCCTCGATATTGTACTTTACGCCCTCCTTCAACTTTTTGTTCGGGCCTCGTTTCCTGTTGCCTGAAGATTTGCTCGATCCGGATGGTTGAAAGAAGAAAGATCGATTCGTTAATATATCTTCAAGTCATTTAAAACATGTGATGATCACCAGATGCCTGCTTATATAAATATATATACCTCGCCGGTCTTTGTTGTTTCAAGATCAACATTTTCCTCGTCATGTTCATAGTTCATGACTTCATCAATTCGGTCGTCACGATCGAATATCATATCACCCTCCCCGATGTTGTTTAGATATTAGGAGCCGTCATAATGTTCTTCATTCTGATCATCATCTGGCCCGCGAGGATTGTGTATGATATTGAACAGGGCCTCTTCTCCCTCTCTGCCGGTATTGTCCGCCATAGGTTTTGTTTAACTAATCCAAAAGAAATATATTCAAATTACAATGCATGGATGCAATCAATTAATAAGGAAAAACTGGATCAATCATAGTACATAATAAGCATCATCGAATATAATCTCGAATACGTCGTCTCGAATAATAGATATAATCTCGAATACATCGTCTCGAATAATAGATATAATCTCGAATACATCGTCTCGAATAATAGATATAATATCAAATACATCACTAGCTAGCTAATAAAGATCGAATACTACAGAGTAATCTAGGCCACTCGCGGTTCCTGAGGTGCGGGCGGTGGACACCCAAAGAGAAGGAACCATCACTGGATCATAGCTCGGGTGATCTCCCAAAAGAACCTGCCAGGTATTGGAGAACCTGACGTCCATAGCAGCCATGTAGCGATGGACGTGCTCGTCCTCCTCCCTAACACGGCGACGTACCACCTCCGGCGGGGCCAGCTCCCTCCGCATCAAAAGTGGCCCACGCGAACGCCACCAAAGGAGATGAGGGTCGACGACGGGACCCGGGGCCGGGTTCCTCACCAAACGTCGCGCCCCTGAAGGTAGCACCTCCCAGTGCCAGCCCGGCGGAGCCGAATCTCGGACATGGGTCCTCTGAAGCAGGACGTCGTCGCGAACGGGTCGACGACGAGGATGCGGGCCGGGCGTCGTCGACAACAAATACTATATGCCGCAAAAGTAAAGTAACATTTTTTAAATGATGGATTGTGATTTCATATATGAAAATTCTAAATTTTATAACTAAAACTAACATTTCTAATATTTCTATAACTAAAACTAACATTTCTATAACTAAAAAACATTTCTATATAACTAACATTTCTAATATTTCTATATAACTAACATTTCTATAACTAAAACTAACATTTCTAATAATTCTATAACTTAAAAATAGAAAGATGGCTAACAATTCTATAACAATGTGTGTTTGTGTGTGTGGGTGTGGTTGGCGGCCGGGGCAGGAGCTCACTGGCGAGGCGCGACGACGGTGGGCGGCGACGATGGGGACGGGGACGGGCCGGGCGGGGACGTCGGGAGGACGGGCCGGGCGGGGACGACGGGAGGACGGGGCGGGGCGCGGCGACGGGGACGGGGACGGGGACAGCGACGGCGACGGACGGCGACGGGGACGGCGACGGACGACGACGGGGGCGGCGACGGGGCAGAGGAGAAAGAAGCAGGGAGAGATGAGAAACTCACAATTTTTTGAAATGTTTTCTTATATAGAACCAACCTTTAGTACCGGTTGGAGCCACCAACCTGTACTAAAGGTCTATTTTGGCCAGGCGAAGCGGCGGGAACCGCACCCCCTTTAGTACTGGGTCGTGGCGCCAACCGGTACTAAAGGACCCCCTTTAGTACCGGTTGGAGCCACGACCCGGTACTAATGAGTGTGCGCTGCCAGGCGAGGGGCGCAAAATTTAGTTCCACCTCGCTAGCCGAGGGGCACTCGCACCTGCTTATAAGCCCCGACGTCGATGCTGTCTCGAGCTCCTCTCTTAAGCAGGCCTTCTGGGCCTATCTCTTCTGCGATGCCCTGTTGGGCCTACTGGGCTAGCGGGTCTGCATCCTGGCCCAACTAGAATTTGGGTTTCTAGTCACATGCAGGCCGCTGTGGCCGAGTAGGTGGGCTTTTTTTTCTTATTTTTTTGCTTTTTTATTTTTGTTTTATTTACTTTTGAGTTGTTTTTTTGCTGTATTTAGAGTTTCTTTGTGAATATTTTTGCTTTAGGTACAAAAAATTACAAAGTTTCTATTAGTACTGGTAGTTTACAAATTTGAATAGTTTAAATTTTGAATTATTTGAAATTTGTGTGAATCACTAGTTTGTGAATAACTTAACTTTGAAAATAGATTTTTAAGTGATTCTTTTTTCTTATGTTTAATATTAGTGTGTTTTATCATTATATTCAATTTGGTAATGCTTAGGTTATTTAAAAAATGAAATGCCTTCGTAACGGATGAGTTTTCGTCCGAAACACTGATACTTCGAAAGAGATTGTCCATTTTGTACACGAAGTGCATCCAGTTTTTGCGGTAACCCTCTCTACTTTTTTACACATGCTATCTGGGTGAAATTATGATACCATGCCAACTTTCAACCTTTTCTGAGTTCATTTGAAATGTTTTTCAATTTCAGGGTCATTTAGGTGAAAAAATCAGTAAATGCATGAAAGAATTTGCTTGCACATAAAATTTCTTCACGTTTCAAATGTCAAAACACATAACTAGCTACCCTAACTATTACAGAGATTCCCTCCTGGGTGTTAAACACAGAAGAAAGTGATGATAGTGAAGCCGATCACATCCCAGATCTTTGGGTGTGAAACTTTTTCTTCGCGTGTGTCCCTTTGCGCCGTAGCCATGGAAAATCTTCATCATTTAACTGGATGCTCGGGTCAATATTCACTGTGAATGGAGCAATTTCATCAAAATTTTCATAATCTCCTGACATGTCTGTCTTGTCATCCACTCCCACGATGTTTCTCTTCCCAGAAAGAACTATGTGCCGCTTTGGCTCATCGCACGATGCATTCGCTTCCTTATCTTTTCTTTTTCTCGGCTTGGTAGACATGTCCTTCACATAGAAAACCTGTGCCACATCATTGGCTAGGACGAATGGTTCGTTTGCATACGCAAGAT
Source organism: Triticum dicoccoides (assembly GCF_002162155.2). NCBI lineage: Eukaryota > Viridiplantae > Streptophyta > Magnoliopsida > Poales > Poaceae > Triticum > Triticum dicoccoides. The sequence continues at coordinate 714,385,357 of NC_041384.1, forward strand.
TGTTGAGATCCACTGTTGTCATTCCGTACTGCGGGTCTTCCGTTACCCCGCCTCGTGTCATATTGACCCATTTGCACCAAAACAAAGGGACCTCCAAACCACGTCGATAGTCAAGTTCCCATATGTCCTGTATATAACCATAATATGTTTCCTTTCCCGTCTTGGTTTTTGCATCAAAGCGGACACCACTTTTTTGGTTGGTGCTCTTCTTATCTTGGGCAATCATATAAAATGTATTACCATTTATCTCGTACCCTTTGAAAGTCATTATATTCGAAGATGGTAACTGGGACAGCAAGTACAGGTCATCTTCAATAGAGGCGTCATGCATGGTACGTGTCTGCAACCAGCTGGCGAAACTCCTGGTTTGTTCACGTGTAATCCAGTCATCAGACCGCTCCGGGTGTTTGGAGCGTAGCAAATTCTTCTGTCCTTCCATATACGGAGCCACCAAGGCGGAATTCTGTAGAACTGTGTAGTGTGCTTCAGTGAGAGAATGTCCGTCCATACATACTATTTGTTCCCCTCCTAGCGTGCCTTTTCCATCCAGTCTGCCCTTATGCCGCGATTCTGGAACACCAATCGGCTTAAGGTTAGGACTAAAGTCAATACAAAACTCAATGACCTCCTCATTTCATGGCCCTTGGAGATGCTTCCTTCTGGCCTAGCACGGTTATGAACATATTTCTTTAAGACTCCCATGAACCTCTCAAAGGGGAACATATTGTGTAGAAATACAGGACCCAAAACGTTAATCTCTTAACATAGGTGAACTAGGATGTGCGTCATGATGTTGAAGAAGGATGGTGGGAACACCAACTCGAAACTGACAAGACATTGCACCAAATCATTCTCTAACCTTGGTATGATTTCTGGATCGATTACCTTCTGAGAGATTGCATTGAGGAATGCACATAGCTTCACAATGGCTAATCGAAAGTTTTCCGGTAGAGGCCCCCTCAATACAACCGGAAGAAGTTGCGTCATAATCACGTGGCAGTCATGAGACTTTAGGTTCTGGAACTTTTTCTCTGCCATGTTTATTATTCCCTTTATATTCGACGACAAGCCAGACGGTACCTTAATACTGAGCAGGCATTCAAAGAAGATTTCCTTCTCTTCTTTGGTAAGAGCGTAGCTTGCATGACCCTGATGTATGTCGTCTTTTCCGTGCATACATTGCTGGTCCTCCCATGTCTCAGGTGTATCTTTTGTCTTCCCATACACGCCCAAGAAGCCAAGCAGGGTCACACAAAGATTCTTTGTCACGTGCATCACGTCGATTGCGGAGCAGACCTCTAGGTCTTCCCAATAGAGCAGGTCACAAAATATAGACTTCTTCTTCCACATGGGTGCGCGTCCGTCAGCGTCATTCGGAACAGGTTGTCCACCAAGACCCTTTCCAAAGACCACCTTCAAATCCTTGACCATATCATGTACATTAGCACCAGTACGGTGGCGAGGCTTCGTCCGGTGATCCGCCTCACCTTTGAAATGCTTGCCTTTCTTTCTTACGGGATGCCTGCTCGGAATAAATCGACGATGTCCCAGGTACACATTCTTCTTACAATTAGCCAAATATATACTGTCGGTATCGTCCAAACAGTGCGTGCATGCGCGGTATCCCTTATTTGTCTGTCCTGAAAGGTTACTGAGAGCAGGCCAATCATTGATGGTCACGAACAACAACGCCTTTAGGTCAAATTCTTCCCCCATGTGCTCATCCCACGCACATACACATGTTCCATTCCACAGTTGTAAGAGTTCTTCAAATAATGGCCTTAGGTACACATCAATGTCGCTGCCGGGTTGCTTAGGGCCTTGGATGAGCACTGGCATCATAATGAACTTCCGCTTCATGCACAACCAAGGAGGAAGGTTATACAAACATAGAGTCACAGGCCAGGTGCTATGGATGCTGCTCTGCTCCCTAAAAGGATTAATGCCATCTGCGCTTAGACCAAACCATACGTTCCTTGCGTCATCTACAAACTCCTTCCCGTACTTTCTTTCGATTTTTCTCCACGGCGACCCGTCAGCGGGTACTCTCAACTTTCCGTCTTTCTTACGGTCTTCTCTATGCCATCGCATCGCCTTGGCATGCTCTTTGTTTTGGAACAAACATTTCAACTGTGGTATTATAGGAGCATACCACATCACCTTGGCAGGAATCTTCTTCCTGGGGCGCTCGCCCTCGACATCACCAGGGTCATCGCGGCTGATCTTATAGCGCAATGCACCGCATACTGGGCAAGCGTTCAAATCCTCGTACTCGCCGCGGTAGAGGATGCAATCATTATGGCATGCATGTATCTTCTGCACCTCTAACCCTAGAGGGCATACATCCTTCTTTGCTTCGTACATACTCTCGGGCAATTCGTTGTCCTTTGGAAGCATATTCTTTATCATTACCAGCAACTTTCCAAACCCTTGTCAGATACACCATTCTCTGCCTTCCATTGTAACAATTCCAGTGTGGTGCCCAGCTGTTTCTTGTCACCTACGCAATTCTGGTACAACAATTTTTTGTGATCCTCTAACATGCGCTGCAACTTCTTCTTCTCCAAATCACTTGCGCAGTTTCTCTTTGCATCGGCAATGGCCCGACCTAGATCATCAACGGGCTCATCCGATGCCTCTTCTTCAGCTTCTTCCTGCATTGCCGGCTCAACTTCTTCCCGCATTACCGGCTCAGCTTCTTCCCTCATTGTTGTATCATCGTATTCAGGGAACCATGGCCGGGATAGCTGTCGTCGTCCTCTTCTTCTTCATTGTCTTCCATCATAACCCCTCTTTCTCCATGCTTGGTCCAAACATTATAGTGGGGCATGAAAGCGGACTCAGATAGGTGGATATGAGTGGTTTCTTGACGTAGAGTAATTGTGACCATTCTTACAGCAATCACATCGACAAGGCATAAAACCATCCGCCCGCTTGTTTGCCTCAGCCGCAAGCAGAAAAGTATGCACGCCATTAATGAACTCGGGAGAGCATCGGTCATCGTACATCCATTGCCGGCTCATCTTCAATACACGGCACCGAAAACACCAAATTAATACAATACATAAAGTTCATACATAAAGATCATACAACACTTAAATGCAACAAACAAATAACTCTCTAGCTAAAGAATTTAAATGCAACAACAAATACGATCAAGATCGCAACTAAGGTAACAATTGATCCAACAGCATAATGATACCAAGCCTCACCATGAATGGCATATTTTCTAATCTTTCTAATATTCAAGCGCATTTTCTCCATCTTAATCTTGTGATCATTGACGACATCGGCAACATGCAACTCCAATTCCATCTTCTCCCCCTCAATTATTTTCAATTTTTCCTTCAAATCCTCGTTTTCTCTTTCAACTAAATTTAACCTCTCGACAATAGGGTCGGTTGGAATTTCCGGTTCAACTTCCTCCTACATACAAATATCTATGTCAACTTGATGGGCATAATTTGTCATAAACACGAAATGCAATGAATAGTTTTAAAAGAGAATATACCACATCCGAATCATAACCCGGATGAGGGCCGACGGGGACGGATATCAAAACCATGGCACTATGTATAACAAACAACGTATGGGTAAGATAATTATACAAGTAACTATATATCGAAATCACACAAACATCAATTTTTTATATAAAACTTCATGAACAAGAGGCTCACCACAAGGTGGTACCGGCGACGGGACGTTGCGAGCGATCGACGGTGGTTACGACGGAGACTTAGAAGGTACTAAGTAAACCACACCTACATATGCAAACTAAGTGTTATTTTTGACCTCAAATTGCATATAAGTCAAATACTAGCACATATATACAATTCCTCCCAAATTACTAAACTCAAAAATCAATCACTATATAAAGCATTGCACGAGCTAATCTAGCAATGAGAGATGAAATGACAAAGTTGCTAACCTTTGTGATCATTTGAATGGATGGGGGCCTTCAAATCTTGAAAAAATTTGGGCAAAATGTGTGATGAGCTTGAGAGGAAGAGAGAAAAGAACAGAGAAGAGAGGGGAAAGGGGAAGAACAGAGTGAGCTCGGGTGGACGAAGGGTCTATGTTGGACGACCTTTAGTACCAGTTCGTGATACGACCCGGTACTAAAGGTGCTGGAGGGGCCCCGGACTGACAACATCCTGCCACCACTCACTTTAGTACCGGTTCGTGGAACGAACCGGTGCTAAAGGTTTGCCACGAACCGGTACTAATGAGAGCGGCCGGCTAGCCGTTGGAACCGGCACTAATGCACACATTAGTGCCGGCTCAAATTCAAACCCGCATTAATGTGCTTCACGTTTGACCCTTTTTCTACTAGTGCTAGTTCAATCTCGTTACCGGCAAGTCTCTTTACTCGTTCCGTAATACATCATCCCAGAACTAACTTATTAGTTGCAATGCTTGCAAGGCTTGAGTGATGTGCATTACCGAGAGGGCCCAGAGATACCTCTCCGACAACCGGAGTGACAAATCCTAATCTCGAAATACGCCAACCCAACAAGTACCTTCGGAGACACCTATAGAGCACCTTTATAATCACCCAGTTACGTTGTGACGTTTGGTAGCACACAAAGTGTTCCTCCGGTAAACGGGAGTTGCATAATCTCATAGTCATAGGAACATGTATAAGTTATGAAGAAAGCAATAGCAACAAACTAAATGATCAAGTGCTAAGCTAATGGAATGGGATCAAGTAAATCACATCATTCTCCTAATGATGTGATCTCGTTAATCAAATGACAACTCATGTCTATGGCGAGGAAACATAACCATCTTCGATTAACGAGCTAGTCAAGTAGAGGCATACTAGTGACACTCTGTTTGTTTATGTATTCACACATGTATTATGTTTCCGGTTAATACAATTCTAGCATGAATAATAAACATTTATCATGATATAAGGAAATAAATAATAACTTTATTATTGCCTCTAGGGCATATTTCCTTCAGTCTCCCACTTGCACTAGAGTCAATAATCTAGATTGCACAGTAATGATTCTAACACCCATGGAGCCTTGGTGCTGATCATGTTTTGCTCGTGGAAGAGGCTTAGTCAGCGGGTCTGCAACATTCAGATCCGTATGTATCTTACAAATTTCTATGTCTCCCACTTGGACTAAATCCCGAATGGAATTGAAGCGTCTCTTGATGTGCTTGGTTCTCTTGTGAAATCTGGATTCCTTCGCCAAGGCAATTGCACCAGTATTGTCACAAAAGATTTTCATTGGACCCGATGCACTAGGTATGACACCTAGATCGGATATGAACTCCTTCATCCAGACTCCTTCATTTGCTGCTTCCGAAGCAGCTATGTACTCCGCTTCACATGTAGATCCCGCCACGACGCTTTGTTTAGAACTGCACCAACTGACAGGTCCACCGTTCAATATAAACACGTACCAGGTTTGCGATTTAGAATCGTCCGGATCAGTGTCAAAGCTTGCATCAACGTAACCATTTATGATGAGCTCTTTGTCACCTCCATATATGAGAAACATATCCTTATTCCTTTTCAGGTACTTCAGGATGTTCTTGACCGTTGTCTAGTGATCCACTCCAGGATTACTTTGGTACCTCCCTGCTAGACTTATAGCAAGGCACACATCAGGTCTGGTACACATCATTGCATACATTATAGAGCCTATGGCTGAAGCATAGGGAACATCTTTCATTTTCTCTCTATCTTCTACGGTGGTCGGACATTGAGTCTTACTCAACTTCACACCTTGTAACACAGGCAAGAACCCTTTCTTTGCCTGATCCATTTTGAACTTCTTCAAAACTTTGTTAAGGTATGTTCTTTGTGAAAGTCCAATTAAGCGTCTTGATCTATCTCTATAGATCTTAATGCCCAATATGTAAGCAGCTTCACCGAGGTCTTTCATTGAAAAACTCTTATTCAAATATCACTTTATGCTATCCAGAAATTCTATATCATTTCCAATCAATAATATGTCATCCACATATAATATCAGAAATGCTACAGAGCTCCCACTCACTTTCTTGTAAATACAGACTTCTCCAAAAGTCTATACAAAACCAAATGCTTTGATCACACTATCAAAGCGTTTATTCCAACTCCGAGAGGCTTGCACCAGTCCATAAATGGATCACTGGAGCTTGCACACTTTGTTAGCTCCCTTTGGATTGATAAAACCTTCTGGCTGCATCATATACAACTCTTCTTCCAGAAATCCATTCAGGAATGCAGTTTTAACATCCATTTGCCAAATTTCATAATCATAAAATGCGGCAATTGCTAACATGATTCGGACAAACTTAAGCATCGCTACGGGTGAGAAGGTCTCATCGTAGTCAATCCCTTGAACTTGTCGAAAACCTTTTGCAACAAGTCGAGCTTTGTCGACAGTAACATTATCGTCAGCGTCAGTCTTCTTCTTGAAGATCCATTTATTCTCAATTGCTTGCCGATCAACGGGCAAGTCTACCAAAGCCACACTTTGTTCTCATACATCGATCCCATCTCAGATTTCATGGCTTCTAGCCATTTTGCGGAATCTGGGCTCACCATCGCTTCTTCATAGTTCGTAGGTTCATCATGATCTAGTAGCATGACTTCCAGAACAGGATTACCGTACCACTCTGGTGCGGATCTTATTCTGGTTGATCTACGAGGTTCGGTAGTAACTTGATCTGAAGTTTCATGATCATTATCATTAGCTTCCTCACTAATTGTTGTAGGTGTCACAGAAACCGGTTTCTGTGATGTACTACTTTCCAATAAGGGAGCAGGTACAGTTACCTCATCAAGTTCTACTTTCCTCCCACTCACTTCTTTCGAGAGAAACTCCTTCTCTAGAAATGATCCATTGTTAGCAAAGAAAGTCTTGCCTTCGGATCTGTGATAGAAGGTGTACCCAACAGTTTCCTTTGGGTATCCTATGAAGACACATTTCTCCGATTTGGGTTCGAGCTTATCAGGTTGAATCTTTTTCACATAAGCATCGCAGCCCCAAACTTTCAGAAATGACAACTTTGGTTTCTTGCCAAACCACAGTTCATAAGGCGTCGTCTCAACGTATTTCAATGGTGCCCTATTTAACGTGAATGCAGCCGTCTCTAAAGCATAACCCCGAAACGATAGTGGTAAATCTGTAAGAGACATCATAGATCGCACCATATCTAGTAAAGTACGATTACGACGTTCGGACACACTATTACGCTGTGGTGTTCCGGGTGGCGTGAGTTGCGAAACTATTCCGCATTGTTTCCAATGTAGACCAAATTCGTAACTCAAATATTCTCATCCACGATCAGATCGTAGAAACTTTATTTTCTTGTTACGATGATTTTCAACTTCACTCTGAAATTCTTTGAACTTTTCAAATGTTTCAGACTTATGTTTCATTAAGTAGATATACCCATATCTGCTTAAATCATCTGTGAAGGTGAGAAAATAATGATATCCGCCACGAGCCTCAATATTCATCGGACCACATACATCTGTATGTATGATTTTCAACAAATCCGTTGCTCTCTCCATAGTACCGGAGAACGGCGTTTTGGTCATCTTGCCCATGAGGCACGATTCGCAAGTACCAAGTGATTCATAATCAAGTGATTTCAAAAGTCCATCAGTATGGAGTTTCTTCATGCGTTTACACTGATATGACCTAAACGGCAGTGCCACAAATAAGTTGCACTATCATTATCAACTCTGCATCTTTTGGTTTCAACATTATGAATATGTGTATCACTACTATCGAGATTCATCAAAAATAGACCACTCTTCAAGGGTGCATGACCATAAAAGATATTACTCATATAAATAGAACAACCATTATTCTCTGATTTAAATGAATAACCGTCTCGCATCAAACAAGATCCAGATATAATGTTCATGCTCAACGCTGGCATCAAATAACAATTATTTAGATCTAAAACTAATCCCGAAGGTAGATGTAGAGGCAGCGTGCCGACCACGATCACATCGACTTTGGAACCATTTCACACGCGCATCGTCACCTCGTCCTTTGCTAGTGTTCGCTTAATCTGTAGTCCTTGTTTCGAGTTGCAAATGTTAGCAACAGAACCAGTATCAAATACCCAGGTGCTACTGCGAGCTCTAGTAAGGTACACATCAATAACATGTATATCACATATACCTTTGTTCACCTTGCCATCCTTCTTATCCGCCAAATACTTGGGGCAGTTCCACTTCTAGTGTCCAGTCTGCTTGCGATAGAAGCACTCAGTTTCAGGCTTAGGTCCAGATTTGGGTTTGTTCTCCTGAGCAGTAACTTGTTTACTGTTCTTTTGAAGTTCCCCTTCTTCTTCCCTTTGTCCTTTATCTTGAAACTGGCGGTCTTGTTGACCATCAACACTTGATGCTCCTTCTTGATTTCTACCTCCGCAGCTTTCAGCATTGCGAAGAGCTCGGGAATAGTCTTGTTCATCCCTTGCATGTTATAGTTCATCTCGAAGCTCTTATAGCTTGGTGGCAGTTATTGAAGAACTCTGTCAATGACACTATCAACAGGAAGATTAACTCCCAGTTGAGTCAAGTGATTATGATACCCAGACATTTTGAGTATATGTTCACTGACAGAACTATTCTCCTCCATCTTGCAGTTATAGAATTTATTGAAGCCTTCATATCTCTCAATCCGGGCATTTGCTTGAAATATTAACTTCAACTCCTGGAACATCTCATATGCTCCATGACATTCAAAACGTCGTTGAAGTCCCGATTCTAAGCCGTAAAGCATGGCACACTGAACTATCGAGTAGTCATCAATTTTGCTCTGCCAGACGTTCATAACATCTGGTGTTGCTCCAGCAGCAGGCTTGGCACCTAGCGGTGCTTCCAGGACGTAATTCTTCTGTGCAGCAATGAGGATAATCCTCAAGTTACGGACCCAGTCCGTGTAATTGCTACCATCATCTTTCAACTTTGCTTTCTCAAGGAACGCATTAAAATTCAACGGAATAACAGCACGGGCCATCTATCTACAATCAAACATAGACAAGCAAGATACTATCAGGTACTAAGTTCATGATAAATTTAAGTTCAATTGATCATATTACTTAAGAACTCCCACTTAGAAAGACATCTCTCTAATCTTCTAAGTGATCACGTGATCCAAATCAACTAAACCATAACTGATCATCACGTGAAATGGAGTAGCTTTCAATGGTGAACATCAATATGCTGATCATATCTACTATATGATTCACGCTCGACCTTTCGGTCTCAGTGTTCCGAGGCCATATCTGCATATGCTAGGCTCGTCAAGTTTAACCTGAGTATTCTGCGTGTGCAAAACTGGCTTGCACCCATTTTAGATGGACGTAGGGCTTATCACACCCGATCATCACATGGTGTCTGGGCACGACGAACTTTGGCAACGGTGCATACTCAGGGAGAACACTTTTATCTTGAATTTAGTGAGAGATCATCTTATAATGCTACCGTCAATCAAAACAAGATAAGATGCATAAAAGATAAACATCACATGCAATCAATATAAGTGATACGATATGGCCATCATCATCTTGTGCTTGTGATCTCCATCTCCGAAGCACCGTCATGATCAACATCGTCACCGGCGCGACACCTTGATCACCATCGGAGCATGGTTGTCGTCTCGCCAATCTTATACTTCCACGACTATCGCTACCACTTAGTGATAAAGTAAAGCATTACAGCGCAATTGCATTGCATACAATAAAGCGACAACCGTATGGCTCCTACCAGTTGCCAATAACTCGGTTACAAAACATAATCATCTCATACAATAAAATTTAGCATCATGTCTTGACCATATCACATCACAATATGCCCTGAAAAAACAAGTTAGACGTCCTCTACTTTGTTGTTGCAAGTTTTACGTGGCTGCTACGGGCTTAGCAAGAACCGTTCTTACCTATGCATCAAAACCACAACAATAGTTTGTCAAGTTGGTGTTGTTTTAACCTTCGCAAGGACCGGGCGTAGCCACACTTGGTTCAACTAAAGTAGGAGAAAATGACACCCGCCAGCCACCTGTGTGCAAAACACGTCGGTAGAACCAGTCTCGCGTAAGCGTACGCGTAATGTCGGTCCGGGCCGCTTCATCCAACAATACCGCCGAACCAAAGTATGACATGCTGGTAAGCAATATGACTTATATCGCCCACAACTCACTTGTGTTCTACTCGTGCACAATATCAACGCATAAAACCTAGGCTCGGATGCCACTGTTTGGGGAACGTAGTAATTTCAAAAAAAATCCTACGCACACGCAAGATCATGGTGATGCATAGCAACGAGAGGGAAGAGTGTTGTCCACATACCCTCGTAGACCGAAAGCGGAAGCGTTAGCACAACGCGGTTGATGTAGTCGTACGTCTTCACGATCCGACCAATCCAAGTACCAAACGCACGGCACCTCCGAGTTCAGCACACGTTCAGCTCGATGACGTCCCGCGAACTCCGATCCAGCAGAGCTTCACGGGGGAGTTCCGTCAGCACGACGGCGTGGTGACGGTGATGATGTTGCTACCGACGCAGGGCTTCGCCTAAGCACCGCTACGATATGACCGAGGTGGAATATGGTGGAGGGGGGCACCGCACATGGCTGGAAGAGATCAACTGATCAACTTGTGTGTCTAGAGGTGCCCCCCTGCCCCTGTACATAAAGGAGCAAGGGGGGAGGCCGGCCGGCCCTCTATGGTTACTTGCCCGAGATTCGATGGTTGGTATCTCAATACCTAGTTCAATCTCGTTACCGGCAAGTCTCTTTACTTGTTTCGTAATACATCATCCCGCAACTAACTTATTAGTTGCAATGCTTGCAAGGCTTAAGTGATGTGCATTACCGAGAGGGCCCAGAGATACTTCTCCGACAATCGGAGTGACAAATCCTAATCTCGAAATACGCCAACCCAACAAGTACCTTCGGAGACACCTGTAGAGCACCTTTATAATCACCCAGTTACGTTGTGACGTTTGGTAGCACACAAAGTGTTCCTCCGGTAAACGGGAGTTGCATAATCTCATAGTTATAGGAACATGTATAAGTTATGAAGAAAGCAATAGCAACAAACTAAACGATCAAGTGCTAAGCTAATGGAATGGATCAAGTCAATCACATCATTCTTCTAATGATGTGATCCCGTTAATCAAATGACAACTCATGTCTATGGCTAGGAAACATAACCATCTTCGATTAACGAGCTAGTCAAGTAGAGGCATACTATTGACACTCTGTTTGTCTATGTATTCATACATGTATTATGTTTTCGGTTAATACAATTCTAGCATGAATAATAAACATTTATCATGATATAAGGAAATAAATAATAACTTTATTATTGCCTCCAGGGCATATTTCCTTCAGGTTTGGACCTTGTTAAACAAGGTATTATTTGGAGAGTGGGTGACGGATCGAGTATCAGAGTGTGGCGTGACCCATGGATCCCGCGCGGCCCTGGCTTCCGCCCCATTACGCCGAAGCGGAATTGTCGGTTTAACAAGGTGTCAGACTTCTTGGATGAACACGGAGCTTGGAATATGCAACATCTTGATGATCATTTTTGGAATATGGATATTCATGAGATTGTCAAAATCCGGACTTCCCCAAGGAATAGGGAAGATTTCTTTGCTTGGTTCCCAGAGAAGAGCGGAATTTTCTCGGTGAAAAGTGCCTATATGTTGGCAACAAGTGTGCATGATGAGGTGTTTGGCGGTGGGGCTTCTAGTACCCACCCTGATGGTGCTTGACCAATATGGCGTTCAGTTTGGAATTCTTCTGTTCCACAAAAGATGAAGATCTCTGCGTAGAAATCAATTGCAGGTGCTCTAGCTACAAATAAATGCAAACTACATAGGCACATCTCACGTACAGACCTATGCCCCTTGTGTGGCTCTATGGTGGAGGATTCTTTCCATGCGTTGGTGACTTGTGATCATGCTGCGCGTTTATGGAATCACATGCGTGAGTGTTGGGTATTACCTGGTAATTCAATCCTTGTTAATTCTGGTGATGATTGGCTATTGAACGTACTGGCTGCATGTTCTGAAGTGGAACGCAACAACGTCCTAATGTTGACTTGGCGTGTGTGGCAATTGCGGTCGGACGCTGTGCACGGAAAGGAAATTGCGACTATTGAGGCATCAGCGTCGTTTTTGGAGAGTTACATGCAATCAATTACTCAGACTAAGTATTACAGTGTTGATGAAATCATTAAAGGAAAAATTCCAGTGGGGGGTCCTACACTGTGTCGACCTGGGAGGGAGCAGCCTGCTACCGCTTGGCCTGCTCCGGTAGATAATAGACTTGCTCTTTCGGTGGACGGTTCTTATTCACCGATGGACGGAGCTGCGTCGGCAGGTATGATTCTACGTCGTAATGATGGCAGTGTGGTGTTCGCCGCTTACCGGTATATTTTTAATTGCAATGATGCTTTGGAGGCGGAGATTCACGCACTGATGCAGGGCATGGCTTTGGCAATCCAGCACTCAGAGGGTTCTATTGTTGTTCAGTCCGACTCTTCTGAAGCATTGTCATGTCTTTCTGATTATAGACTAAGCAGGTCAGCGTATGGGCACTTAGTTGCAGAGATAAAAACACACATGCTTATCTGGGAGTTTGTTCCCCAGAAGCTTACAAGAGAGCAAAATAGGTAGCAGATCGTTTGACATTAGATAGTCGTGATGAGCGAGCCATAGCTGTATGGCTTGGTCAAGGACCTCCTTGTATAGAGCAATTACTGCTTCTGGATTGTAACCCTATCAATATGGAATAAAACTCCTTTTTACCTCGAAAAAAAAATGACATTTTGAGTTTGCCATATTTCATATCCGGCTTATTTAATTTTAACTTTTGAGATCCACCAGGACCAGCAGCACCACGATATCTTTTTTTCTCTCTCTGGACGTGAACGTACGACCAAATCGATCCGGTCCCGGTCGGTGCGGTGCGCGTGAACTCCGGTTACCCGGCTCGACCGATCGGTCGTGCGTGTGACGCAAAGGAACAAACTGGGTACACATGCAAAGAAAGCCCACAGTGGCACGACGCGCAGAGGAACAGCGCACCCCATGTCAGAGCGCCCATCTCTGTACGTACGTACACACTGCCGGTGCATGAGCTAGCTGGATCCTTCCACGGATCCATGTCTGCTCTGCTCCTTCCTGTACGCGACGCATGCACGACGACAACGCGAATACACAGACACACATACATGGATACGCGGGCATGATGAGATGAGCAGTCGCTCCTTTCGTCCCGAAAACCAGGAGCACACACATGCGTATGCATGGATGGATGGATGGATGGATGGATGCCACCGTGTATTGTGTATCCCACACCACGCGCAACGCCCAAACTCTCTTCTGATGTTGGGGTGTACACATATATCAATATATGCGTATGTACATGACAGTGATGTTGTCTGTTTGGCATATCTACGTACGTAGGAGTACAAGTGTAGTGCTGCAGCGACAAATCACACCACATATTGTACAAGTACGTACTACGTACCCGGCCGATCGATGGAGCCGTCCCTTTTATACGAATTAAAAAAAAAGCTAAAAGGGAACACACCAATCAGAATTATATTAGGAAACGGAGGGAGTAGTTTTTTTGGCGATAACACGCAACTACTAAATCGTTCTGTGTGTCCATGTAGTAAGACCTGTACTGCAAATTATTCATCAGAATAATATGTTCTACTTCTTCCGTCCGGGTTTAGGACTGTGATATTTGGCACACGTGTGCCATATAAGCAAAACTGCCACACCTTTTCTTTCATTTTAAAGTACTATACGATCCCTCGTTCTTTGACTTCGCCTCTTCCCAAAAGACCCCGCAGGCTCGCCTGAGAAACCTGCATCTCATGCACATCTCGGGTGCTCACCCTCGAGAAAACTGCCACTTCTTCATGTCTATCACATGATTTCTTCTCAGGACAAAGTTACCATGATATTCATATGCAAGTTATCAGGCCTGTGTTGCATAACTTAACGTACTATTTACATAGAACGTATCAGGTACTATGCTTCAACAACTACGCCCTTTCAAAGTTACCATTGTGTTTTGTACACAAGTTATAAGGTCTTCGATGTGTAAAATATCGTGGTACTTACACATAAGTTATCAGGGTATATGTACATCAACCTCCCCCCGGTCAAAGTTACCATGGGGGATTGTACATGAGTTACCGGGTCTACGGTTCGTATATTATCATGGTACTTGCACCTAAAAACCTGGATGTGTTTCGGTAGCTTTTCTCATAGGTCAAAAATTACCATAATGTTTTTGCGTAACTTATCACGCCTATAGCACGTGTGCCCCTCATGACAGTAAACATTATGTGACTTTCCCGTCGCACGTCATGTGTTATGTTCATCCAAGAGCCTCACGCGCGAGGCGAGTGTATGTTTTTAACAACTTATATATTTTCCTTTGGTAAAAAAGTTATCATCATGTTTATATTGCAAGTTATCGGTTATGCGGTGCTTATATTATCATGTTATTTACACAAAAATTAATGGAGATGTTTTGAACAACTTTTTCCCGGGGCAAAAAGTTATCATGGTGATTCTAGGTAACCCATCAAGCCCGTAGTGCTTAAAATATCATGCAATTTACATAAAATTTATCAGGGATATGTTTCAGCAACAAATCTCCCCCCCCCCCCCATGGGTCAAAAATTTATCATGGTGTTTAGTTATCACAGTGCATATGTTTTCATACTATTTACACATAAAAATGCCAGGGGAGGGAGGTATACTACCGTGCTATTTACACAGAAGTCACCGGAGTATCTTTAAAAAAAATTCCCTACGGTCAAAGTTACCATGGTACTTCTACCTCAGTTATCAGATGTGCGATGCATATATTACCATCTATTTATACATAAATTATCAGGTATCTTTTCACATTTGTTTTCCCCAATGGTTAAAGCTACCACGATGTTTGTATCTAAATTATCAGGTCTATGGCGTGAATGTTATCGTACTATTTACAGAAATTACCAGGGGGCGGGTTCAACAAATTTATTTCCAATGATTAAAGTTACCATGATGCTTGAAACAAAAAGTTTTTCAGTGCTAACATATTAAAGGCAAAAACATGTCAAAAACAGTATTACCCTTAGAATGTTCAACAATGAGTATCATAGGTGAGGTGGTTAGCTCCCTTTGTTAATTACCTGTAGACCAGAGATCAAATCCTAGTCTAAGCATTATTTTTGCTGAAAATCGAGAAGGCATGTGGGGCCATAGATGAAGATTACGAAAATTAGGAAAATTAGGAGGACTTGAGGAAAAGGAAAGAAATCGAGAGGTCGTGCGGAAAAGGAAGGAAATCGGGAAAGAATTGATGACGTTGGATGCCTGTGGCAATTTCGCAATCTGCCACACGGTTGCGATATACATATTTCGTAACATAAAAAATTATATTACTGATTCGTACCCGGAAAATTCTTTCATTTGTGCTACATTTACTACATATAAATTATATTTTGTTACACAAATGTATGATCAAACTTTAGCGCAAAATGTGAGGGGGGCCAAGAAACCCGACCAGAGGACGTATGTTTTATGCAGTAGTCAATTTCATCCTTCGCACAATTCAATGCTTTATTCCCAGAAATCATGGTAAATTTGAACCATTTTCTGTATTTAATACTCAACTTTTTTATAGATAGGCAGAGAACATGCTCTCTCTGATGCTCATATCACGAATGATCGTTCGCTCCAGGAGGCTCAAACAAGTGAACGAAGCCGCTAGCTCTGGGAGGCTCTAGCCAGCAAACAACATCATGTGCCCCTAGCTCACACGCCGCTAGAGGATTGCCATGCCATGAGGGAGAATTGACATGTTGCACCATGTTATAAAGAGAGAATTGGCATGCTGCAGCAGAGAAACTTGCCATGTGTTATGAGTTTGCCACATGGTGGTGTAGAAAATTGTGATGATATACAAAGGAGAGTTGCCCCGTATTTAGGATTGACCATGCTACATCGTAGAATTTTGCCACATGATCATGGATTGCCCTGTTGGAATTGTCATGTTATAGCGGAGAGAATTGCCTTGTCATTTAAGAGAGAAATTGCCCACATGTTCAATAATTGCCATGTGTATAGAAAATATATTGTCATGTTATCACAAAGAGGTTTGTCATGGTAAAGCGGAAAAAAGTTGTCATCCATGTCTAGGACTTGACAGGCTACAGCAGAAAAAAAATGATATGCTATACGAAGTTGCCATATTTTTTTCATAATTGCCATGCTCTGAGTTCAGGGATGCAAGTCTTGTTCGCTCTATGGGGTGGATGCAGCGAACATTTGCGCCATTCCCTCTAGGAGGCTCAAACGAGTGAACGGCACGCCCATCGGGTTTGGTAAGTGTCACCGCATTGAGATTCTCGTGTAGAATCTGACGCATCATAAAGCATTCCGAGAGTGCATTCGCTTTATAACACTAGTGCAGAACCGGGCAATAGCACCGGTTCATAAGGCCCTTTAGTGCCGGTTCCATAACCGGCACTAAAGTGTGGTCACTAAAGCCCCCCCCATTTAGTACCGGTTCAGCACGAACCGGTGCTAAAGGGAAACCACATGGCACGAGCCAGCTCCGGGGGCCGAGAGCACTTTAGTACGGTTGGTAACACCAACCGGTACTAAATGTTTGTGGGTGTTTGTTTTATTTTGTATTTTTCAATTAAATTTGTGTTATCAATTTAATTTAGGATTGTTTTACGTTATAATAAGTTATAGTCGTCATCATCATCATCATCATCATCGCATATTCATAAATAAATAAACTCTAGCTAGCTAAAAATCATCGTTCATCTAATTACCACTATTTAATTATCATAGTCATTACCGCTAGCTATCTAATCATCACCAACACTGGCTAGCTTAAAGAGGAAACATTCACTTTGTAACAGAAGCAAACATATCATCGAGTTCAACATAATCATCACCAACATCGAAGTTCAGGACACGGACATGAGACACTAATTAAGAGCATGAACTAGTGCAGCTCCCTCTCAGGTAGAATAGCATAGAACATGTATAGCTCTCCTGATTCATTATACTGGAGCATGCAGATGAATCTGTCTCCTAATCTTGGGTTGCGCTTCTCCTTGCTGCCCCCTAGTACTTCTCTACGATCGTTAACAATTTTGCTCCAATCTTTTACTATTAAGCATTCTTCGCTTTTCAGAAATCCCGAATGCACTCATGTGCAATGTAGGATATCTTGGCCGTAAGCTAACCATTGACATGTCACCTTTAGTCTCGATCCACTGAGGCACAACTGTCATCGGAAGTCCCTGTTGAAGAACATCATATAGTAATTAATATACTAAGCAATGAAAGTTTAGCTTCAAAAATAATGTATGCAAAAGATGCACTAATTAAGGACAAATAGTTAAAATCTTACCATCTTTCGATTATATATGTGACCGTAGTTCAATAGGATCACCTTTGGTCGCACATTTTGAGTACTAACATTTCTAAGTTCAGGAAAAAATATTTGTCTTGACAGTATTAAGATCCTCAAGCCATGAAACATAATGACTTATCGCCTCGCAGTTTAGTTGAGCCCCGGGGCAGTAGTAGGTCATGTCTACCAAGCGCGGGACATGTTTGCTTGAACCGAAATAAGCTGACAATACAAATTAGTTGTGAACTATTTTTAAATAAACTGTATCAAAGACATAAACATATGCATGCATGGTTGAGAAAAACTCACATAATGGTAAAACTGGAGGCGTTTGCACATCGACCCAGATGTCTATATTACCTTCAATATCATCTTCCGAACGAATATCAAAGGTGACAACCGTACCAGGCTCAAATGCATAAGCCTTGCATAGTGCTTGCCAAGTTTTGCATTCAAAATGGGTGTATGTGTCTCCATTATATAATTTGACGTTGAAAGTATACCAATGCTCCGTCTTCAAGTAAACTCTTTTTACCTCCATATCATCTATAGCACTAAAACCTATCTTATCCAAGACAAAAATTCTTGCATGGCAGGGGATGCGCTAGTAGAATAGTGAAAATTTAAAATTATAAGTTGAAGCAAATGAAGCATAATTTTTGCATTCAAATAATAATTGACAAAGTGACTTACTGTATCAACTTCGAATGTCTCATCCAGCTTGTTGCTGAAGCGCCTACCATCAACAAGGAAATTTCTGTCGTACAGGCCGCACTGGTCTTCACAGTGTTCGCACATAATGAAATTTTTTTTGTCGTCAGATGATATTTCCTATGTTCATATAGGTGAAACATTAAACACCTATTACTATCTAACATTAATTAATATGTAGCCAAATATATATTCATCTAACATTTGACATTAATATATCTAACTATATTCATCTCCAACAATTGACATTACTATATATTTATCTTTTCTATCTAATTCATCTAACATTCGACACTAATCTAACATTTATATAAACTCAAAATATATAAAAAATTAAATAAACAGAAAAACTCATTAACAAATAATATTTTAATTAGATCATCAAATCTCAGATACCTAAATTTTCTTACTAAAAAAACTAGTTATATTAATTATTGAACTAGTTCAAATCTCATATACCTAAATAAACTAGTTATATTAATTATTGAACTAGTTCAAATCTCATATACCTAAATAAACTAGTTCGACAATTTTCTTACTAAAAATAAACTAGTTATATTAATTATTGAACTAGTTCAAGTCTCATATACCTAAATAAACTAGTTCGATAATTTTCTTACTAAAAATAAACTAGTTATATTAAATATTCAACTAGTTCAAATCTCTAGTTCGACAATTTTCTATCTAGCTAATTCATCTAACATTCGACATTAATCAAACATTCGATCATCTAATTAACTTTTCTAAAAAACAGAAATAAGTAAAAAAATGTGTGTCTGTGTATGTGTGTGTGTGTAGTGTGTACGTATATATGCATGTGTGTGTATGTGTGTATGTGTGCGGCCCCGTACGCCGCCGCCCCGTACGTATGAGCGGGGGCGCCGGCGTACGGGGCGGGGGCGGCGGCGTACGTATGGGCAGGGGCGCCGCCATACGGGCCGGGTGCGACGACGACGGACGGCGGCGCGGCGGGTAAAGGCGAGAGCGAGAGACGTACGGGACCGCGGCGGGACGACGACGGACGGCGGCGCACGGCGTTCGGTGCGGCGGCGCGAGACGGCGACGACGACGGACGGCGGCGGGGACAGCGACGACGATGACGGACGACGGGCGACGGGCGGCGAGGACGGGTTCGAGCGGCGCGCGAGAGGTTGGAGACGAAAGAAGTAGGAGATCTAACTGAATTTTCGTAAGTGTTGTATATATAGGAGAGGCCTTTAGTACCGGTTGGAGCCACCAACCGATAGTAAAGGCCAACTTTGGCAAGGCCAAGAGGCGGGAAGAGCAGACCTTTAGTACCGGTTGGTGGTTCCAACCGGTACTAAAGGTGGTCTTTAGTACCGGTTGGAGCCACCAACCGGTACTAAAGGCCTCGCGCTGCCACCCCAAAGTTTAGTCTCACCTCGTCGGGCGAAGGGCAGCCGCACTGGTTTATAAACCCAGCCGCGGCTACCTCTTCGAACTCCTCTATATAGCTGGCTTCTGGGCCTAATTAATTAGGGCGCGCCGCCCTGTGAGCCTGCTGGCCCTTCTGGGCCTGCATTTGCACACCCTAGGTCTGGCAGGCCCACTGGGCAGCGCGCCAACAAATTTTTTATATAGTTTTTTCTTTTCTGCGTTATTTATTTTCTTCTATTTATTTTTGAGTAGTTTTTTATATAGTTTTTTTCTTTTCTGCATTATTTATTTTCATCTATTTATTTTTGAGTAATTTTTTGTATACTTTTTTATTTTCTGCATTATTTCTTTTCTTCTATTTATTTTCTTCTGGAAATTGAATGATGCATACTGAACAATTAGGTAAATGACCGAAAAACAACAAATGATGTCAGAACATGTTGGAAAATGATGACGTCGCTTTGAATGCTGCATACTGAACACAAAAGAAGTCCGGAGTTCAAATAAGTTTGAAAAACATTGAAGTGGCCGTGTAACAGATGAGTTCTCGTCCCAAACCCTGATACTCCGAAAGAGTATGTCCAGTTTGTACACGAAGTGCGTCTAGTTTTTGCCATGACCCTCTCTACTGTTTCGCGTATGCTATGCGGGTGATATGATGATACCATGCCAAGTTTCAACATTTTCAGGATTCATTTTGTAGTGATTTTCAATTTCATAGTCATTTAGCTCTCTAAACAATTAGGTAAATGACCGAAAAACAACAAATGATGTCAGAACATGTTGGAAATTGATGACGTCGCTTTGAATGCTGCATACTGAACACAAAAGAAGTCCGGAGTTCAAATAAGTTTAAAAAACATTAAAGTGGCCATGTAACAGATGAGTTATCGTCTGAAACCCTGATACTCTGAAAGAGTTTGTCTAGTTTGTACACGAAGTGCGTCCAGTTTTTGCCGTGACCATCTCTACTCTTTCGCGCATGCTATGCGGGTTATATGATGATACCATGCCAAGTTTCAACATTTTCAGGATTCATTTTGTAGTGATTTTCAATTTCACAGTCATTTAGCTCTCTAAACAATTAGGTAAATGACCGAAAAACATCAAATGATGTCAGAACATGTTGGAAATTGATGATGTCGCTTTGAATGCTGCATACTAAACACAAAACAAGTCCGGAGTTCAAATAAGTTTTAAAAACATTAAAGTGGCCATGTAACAGATGAGTTCTCGTCCGAAACCCTGATACTCTGAAAGAGTTTGTCCAGTTTGTATACGAAGTGCGTCCAGTTTTTGCCGTGACCCTCTCTGCTCTTTCGCGCATGCTATGCGGGTGATATGATGATACCATGCCAAGTTTCAACATTTTCAGGATTCATTTTGTAGTGATTTTCAATTTAACGGTCATTTAGCTCTTTAAACAATTCGGTAAATGACTGAAAAACAGCAAATGATGTCAGAACATGTTGGAAATTGATGACGTCGCTCTGAATGCTGCATACTAAACACAAAAGAAGTCCGGAGTTCAAATAAGTTTAAAAAACATTAAAGTGGCCATGTAACAGATGAGTTCTCGTCCGAAACCCTGATACTCTGAAAGAGTTTGTCCAGTTTGTACACGAAGTGCGTCCAGTTTTTGCCATGACCCTCTCTACTTTTTCGCGCATGCTATGCGGGTGATATGATGATACCATGCCAAGTTTCAACATTTTCAGGATTCATTTTTGTAGTGATTTTTAATTTCACAGTCATTTAGCTCTCTAAACAATTAGGTAAATGACCAAAAAACAAAAAATGATATCAGAACATGTTGGAAATTGATGACGTCGCCTTGAATGCTGCATACTGAACACAAAAGAAGTCCGGAGTTCAAATAAGTTATTAAAAATTAAAAAGAGGTGCAATGCTAGTTAATTTGCTTCAAGCCATTCGGAATAATGTAGACTACACTGCACATAGCTCAGTGCAATCTATGCTATTCCGCAAGGTTTGAAGCTAATCAACATGTAGGTGAGCATTGCAACTCTTCGTCATTGTCTGTGCACTCACGGCTTATAAACCGCTCCTACTGCCTCTCTCTTGGCGAGGTGGGTCTAAAAATCAGCTTATAAAGAAACTCTAGTACAGGTTCATGGCATGAACCGGTACTAAAGGTCTTCGTGGGGCCCCAGACTGACCATAGCCTGACACAGCCTCATTAGTACCGGTTCGTGGCATGAACCGGTACTAAAGGTTACCCACGAACCAGTACTAATGATGCCCGCCCACCTAGCCGTTGGAACCGGCACTAATGGTCACATTAGTGCCGGCTCAAATTCAAACCGGCACTAATGTGCTTCAAATTTGACACTTTTTCTACTAGTGTAACATTTTCCTTTGAAAAATTTCCATGTACTTTTGGAGGGAGAGGGGTGTAATTTTCATGTACTTTCCCCGTTTTATATTAGTTGTCGCTCAAATAAATGTATCTACCACTAAAATACGTGGAGCTATAGCCCTTTAAGCAACAACTAATATAAAATGGAGGAAGTACTTTTGCACTCTATTTAATATTTGTAGCCTTGGTCAGGCTATGAGGTGGGAACGGGTCAGCTTCTGAGCCCCATAAATGTTCCATCAACTTTGGCAAAAAATGTAGTATGCAGGATCAGGTGGCCACTATGATTATTCTTAATATTACTGCAGAAGGTTTTGAAGATAAGTACCTTGGCTTATCGGTACTTGAGGGTAGAATGAAGGTGGGCAAGTTCCAATCAACAAAAGATAAGGCATTAAAAAGAGCTTCAGATTGGATTGAAAAATATGTCTCAAGTGCTATAAAAGAAAATCAAATCAAGGCAGTGTTGCAAGCACTACCAGTGTATGCCATGGGTATCTTTAAATTCCCAGCTTCCTTATGTGATGATTTGGCTCAGATTATAAGAAATTATTGGTGGGGAGATGAAGAAGACAGAAGGAAAACACATTGGCTAGCGTGGGATAAACTCACTAAACCAAAACGAGAGGGAGGCATGGGCTTCCGAGATCTTAGGTTGTTTAATCAAGCTCTTTTGGCTAAGCAGGCGTGGAGGTTACTGGTGAGTCCAGATTCATTATGTGCTAAGGTTTTGCGGGCCAAATACTATCCCAATGGTCACATCTTGGATACTGCATTCCGCAAGCTACTTCCGTGAATTGGCAGGGCATTATGCATGGACTGGATCTGCTAAAAAAAGGGGTGATCTGGAGAGTGGTAGATGGAAAAAATGTTAATGTTTGGAGAGATGACTGGCTACCTAGAAATTTCGGCCTCAGAATTTTAGTCAAAAAGAACCGCACTAGACTGAAATGGGTCTCTGAATTATTTATGAGTGGAACAAGAAGATGGGATGAAAACTTAATAAGGCACTTGTTCTATAGGCATGATGCTGATGAGATCCTAAATTTACGTATTCAGACTGGAGGTGAGGGTGATATAATTGCTTGGCACTATGAGAAAAATGGCATGTTCTCTGTCAAAAGTACGTATAGACTAGCATTAAATCTGCAGGATGGCAAGGGTGAGACTGGAATGTCCAGCACTGCCGTTGGCAAGGAAAAGAGTGCATGGGATGTTATTTGGAAGGCCAATGTTCCTCAAAAAATAAGAATTTTTGCTTGGCGAGCTGCATCCAACGGTTTGGCTACCCAGGTAAACAGAGTTACTCACCACCAAACGGTGTCAGGTAGGTGCACAATATGTTGGGTGGAATATGAGAGTACTTTCCATGCCCTTGTGTCTTGTCCAAAGGCGCGCGCCTTCCATTTTGCAGTGAGAAGTGTGGAATATTCCTAGCGAGGAGCTATTCAGACTTACGGGGGCCGACTGGATATTGATTCTACTTGATCAATTGGGGTCGTTGGAACGCGATCAAGTATTATTCATGCTTTGGAGAGCGTGCCATCTGAGGAATGACTTGATCTTTGGAGAAGGGAATGAATCCTTATCTGCCTCTGTTACATTTGTGGAAAATTACTGGAAATCTTTCTCTAAAGGAAAAAACTATGCGCAAGTTGATTTTAGCATCAAAGGCAAGGGGGTGACACATAATTGGAGGTATGTTACCCCAAATGTGAATCTTCGTCATGATTGGGAACCCCCTGACCAAGGGTATATTAAGATAAACGTTGATGCTAGTTTTGTGGAGAGCATGAGAGCAGCTAGTGTCGGGATTATTGTTAGGAATCATCTCGGCGAAGTCTTGATTTCTTCATGGGATTTTATTCAGTCCTGCACCTGCGAGGACGAAGCGGAACTTCGGGCGGCTCTCGCCGGGTTATACATGGGTATTACTCTTCACACACCGGTTATTTTAGAAACTGATTGTGCGTATGTTGCAGCCTCTCTAGAGAAGGAATCCATTGACAGGTCTCCTATTGTTGATCTAAAAAGGGAGGCGATGAGCGTCTCAAAGCTCATAAAGGATTTCAAGGTTGCCAAGATTGATAGGCGGGCTAATAGGGTCGCGCATGAGATTGCTAAACTTTGTTTTAATATCAGGTCTGAGGGTGTCTTATGTAATAGTGTTCCACCCTGCGTGACTATCTTTGTAATGAATGATTGTAAGAATCTTGGTTTGCCTGGTTAATATATGGGTGGGTTTTCAAAAAAAAAAACTGTATTTCGGGAAAGATTGTGAAAATTCAATTAACTTGTTAAATTCTTCCTAGAACCAGGGGCTTGGTTAGACTAGTGGCCCACCACCCATACAATGCATGAGAAAAAAGGCTGGTGTGCTACAGTGGCGCCTACATGCATGCATGCAGGCTGTAGCGTGATGGAGAGGGTCGACACCGGCCTATGTCTATGTGTCTAGACGGCCTCTTTTAGCTTGGGGTCCGGGGACACGCACAAAACTCATACAACGGATCTTTGCCGTCGTCCTCTCCTCTCGATCGAGCCATGTACACCCCATGTACACCACTCCCTTCGTTTTTAAATATTTGTCTTTTTAGAGGTTTTAAGTGGTGACTACATACGAAGCAAAATGAATGAATCTACACTTTAAAATATATCTATATACATCCGTATGTGGTGACCATTTGAAATCTTTAAAAAAATAAATATTTAGAAACGGAGGGTGTAGTGTGACATTAATTAAGCCAGCGTATGCTCACGGCGTAATGGAATGTAATTACCACCTACGTCTGCACGTACTAGTAGCTATATGTAACTTCAGTAGTACGTAGCTAGCTCTCACCTCTATGCTAAAGCTAGCACGGACCATTATGAACAGTACTCTACCCGAATAGTGCACTAATTAACTACCGTCGGTAGCCGTACATACACGTGCAAACTAGTAGATCGACCGATCGATCTGGCATCGCCGTCGAGTTTGAGTATACACGTATGGGTCGGTGCCTATGCATCCATCCATACACGTATGTCGTACTTACGTACGGCCGGCCGGCCGGCGCGCATATAAGGCGGGCGTGGCAGCTGGAAGATGGATCGACCTACATCGACGACTTCTTTCATTGCGTCTACCTAGTACCGTACGCAAGTGCATACGGCCTGCATCACTGCATGGGCAGCCAGAGATCGTCTTTGCGTAGGCACGTACACATCGCCCACCGACGCCCGGCTGACAACGACGTGTGGATCTAACTAGCACGAAACGACCGGCGGTTAATTGCACCATAGACACGTGTTTCTCTACGTGCGTGCATGGCGCAGTAACAGCACGCACGAACTGTCCAATCAGAGATGAATTGAGCCGTAGATTTCCTTGTTTGAGCAGCAACTTCAATTCCCATGCAATCAGGCCCTTCCCAGTGCTCCATATTGGACAGGTGTTAAGCATGCCACATAAGCTAAAAAATGACATGGCACATCAATTAAAGAGGAAAGAAAGCTCTTTGATGACCCCAGAAAAAACCAATGCCAAGCGCGTTAACCTAGGCAAATCACTTAAATGAAAGAAGTTGACCAATGCATGAAAGAGTTTAGGTGCTAAATCATTTAATAAAGTGGGTTTAGCAACAACAAGTTAAGCACCTATGCATTGGGGAGTTGAGTCGCCAAGCTATTTAATACACTTAGTATCACATCTAAGCACCTTTGCATTGGAAGTCTGGTGTGCTTGATCCACACAACGGTGAACACAGGACACACCCCTCCGGATAGCCAAATATAGAGCCGTACGCGTAAAATTTAATCTACCGTAGGTTGAGCCATAGAAGGCTGTTGTAGTATCTTAGGTACGTACTGTATACGCATGAAACGATCGACTGGTTATCGGATCGCGCGTCCTGGATTCGATCTGATGGCGATCGACCGATCGAGCATGCACGGCCGAATTACTGCCGCGATCATTTCGTCCGGTACCAACAGTGCGCGGTTAATGAGCTAGCTAGCTCGATTATGTATACACTACTCCGTATGTTCCAAAATATAGTATCAAACTGCTAGCTGCGCACCGCACTCAATCTACTCTACTAAAATATTTGCCGTACGTATGGAATGGTACAGTTCCAGTAGTATATGGGCCCATTACTGCGTATGGTAAAGCGAGATGCATGCGTATATGAGAGTACGAGGAGCGTTTCGTGTGCCCCCACGTTATTGTACGGAAACATATGTATCGTAGCATGTCTAGGGCAAAATTGACAAATTTAACCTCATAGTGAAAGTATTTCATAAACTAAATTATTTTTGAAAAAAATTCAAACTGCTGAACCTTTTGTGCAGAGCCCGGCAGCTAGGCGCTGCACTCTACTGTGCAAGTCTTTAGAGTTAGGCGCTGCACTGTGTAGTGCAACGTCTAGCTATCGGGCGCTGCACAGGTGTGGCGCCTGAGTGTTAGGCGTTGTGATGCGGTCACGACTAATGTTAGTGTTCTTGATGTTTATAAAAGAATTTCACAGGTCAATGAACTAGAGTGCAGAGATTTATACGTACCAAAATACAATAGTTTTGATGAGAACTACCAGGAGAAGGTTGCAGCCCTAGTTGAAGCCATGTGCACAGAGGCGGAGCTCAGTTGGGGCAGACCTGGGCCATGGCCCGCCCAAGATTTTGACAAAAAATATTAATACCTATACTTTTGTAGCTCAGCCCAGTAACTATGCAACATCTATTGAGGCTACTGCTTGTCGATGCAAAAGCCAGCAGTGTGGCCGGTGGCCAGCGTCCTCCACCTGCAACGAGATGCGTCTACTTCTGCTCTTATTGGTTTAGTACCGGCACACAATTGGGAGCAGCCGCCATAGTTTCAATAACCATGCAGGAGCAGCCTCACAGCAAGCAGCGTCCAGCCGGCGGCCAAGGCAACCAGCAATCGAGCACTCCATCTTAAATTCCCTTGCAATTGCGAGTCTATACAACATAATTAATCTAATTTCTTCCCGCAAATTCTGAGTTCACTAACTCCGATCATAGCGTGATTTTTTCGCTCAACTATACTTTACATTCTATAAATTGCAGCGGCGAGCCGCCTTCTTGTTCAGTAGAAAATAATCAAAGTGCCAGAGTCATCTGCTGTGTCACTTGCTAGGGTTCAAGTAGAAGCAAAGACGATGATCACGCGCGCAGGCAAAAGACCTTACAGAAAAGCAACAATGATAAACTCATGGATAATTGCAGACTAGATATATAGTTGTGCTTTCTTTTGAGTTGGCCCGCCCAGGTTTTTCTTCCAAGCTCCGCCACTGCATGTGCATGCATTCTAGTTGGTTGCATGGTACGGACCAAACAAAGAAAGGGCGGCTTCATGCATGCATGCCAGTTTGCCAGGGAAACAAATTACTAGGGAGGCAATATACACGGGACTCCTACAAGTATGAATCATTAAGTGATAAAGCTAATTCTTTTTCTGAGATCCCGAGAGCACCAGCACAGATGCTGCATCAAGAAATTTGGGAAGCAAACACATATATATTAATCAGAAGGAAATCAATGATTGCATCGGTTGGTAAAAATAGAGATCGGAATTACTACTACTTCTGTTGGGGTCGACCACCAAAAAAGATCACGAGCATCAGCAAGTTACTCACGTGGATTTTTACATGTTTAAAGGAGATTGGATGGGGCCCACCAAGCTTGCCGATCCTGGAGTTAGTTTAAACTAAGAAAGAGTCTACATATTAGGAAATATGTGTACGTGTGTCGTTTGGAAACCTGTTAGGTGTGTGTGTGTGTTTCAAGTTGGCTCTTCTATAAAGCCTAGGTGTGCGTCGTTGTAAAGAGGTCAGGTTATTTTTTATGAAATAGACACGATGTGTTTTTCAGGGTAGACACCCGTATGAAGTTTTAGAGGGATCTTTAGAGAACCTCTGTGTTGCGATTTCTCTTCATGAAAATTGTTTTGCGCGTGAGTACCTTCATCAAGATTGGTTTCACTTGCTGGGCCGCAAGGTTCAAACCCTCTACTTCGTGTACAACGCGTGCGCGGGCGAGAGGTTGCTACTGCTGGTGGTGGAGTGTCGTGAAATATCGGGCCGCAACAACCGATCGAATCTCACCACAAGGTTCGTTCTATATCAGGTGGTATTCAGAGCATCAGGTTGTTCACGACGCTATGGAAAAGATGGCGAGCGCATCGTTATTCAGTAAGTTATGCTATGGATTTCAGTTGGAGGAGGAAGGTCGATGGGATGGGCTTTTTCATACTCGTGTCGTGGTACAGGAGAGATCATGTGCCATGACAATTGACCACATGAGTTTGATCAACGCCGCAAGCATCGAGATGGTGAAGAAGCTAGATCTACCAATGACACCATGAGCAAAACCATACTTGTTTCGTTGGGGTCATGAAGAGCTCAGTGTCACGCATCAAACAAAGGTACCGCTTTTTCTAGGAAAATATTTTCGCACGATTTTGTGTGTCGTGATTCCGACACCAATGGTTTCATGTCACTTATTGTTGGGCAAGCCATGGTACAAAGAGCATCATGTTGTGTATGATTGTCAAATGCACATATATACCGTCAAGAAGGGTAAGAAGTACGACCTCGTGCCCATGGGTCTGGATTGTTTTATTGCTTGGAGGGAAGAACATCTTGAGAAGATAAAAGAGCAAAAAGAAGAAGACAAGAAGGTCGAAGGTGCTAAAAAATTTGACGGTCATCATTCAATCTACACATGAAGATATTACTGAAGAGATTGACTCGAATCCGAGGACGGTTTCGCTTCAAGGAGGAGAGGATGATGCGGCCACGACTAATGTTAGTGTTCTCAATGTTTATAAAAAATTTCCACAGGTCAATGAATTAGAGCGCCGAGATTTATACGTACCAAAATACAATAGTTTTGATGAGAACTACCAGGAGAAGGTTGCAGCCCTAGTTGAAGCCATGTGGATGCATTCTAGTTGGTTGCATGGTACGGATCAAACAAAGAAAGGGCGGCTTCATGCATGCATGCCAGTTTGCCAGGGAAACAAATTACTAGGGAGGCAATATACACGGGACTCCTACAAGTATGAATCATTAAGCGATAAAGCTAATTCTTTTTCTGAGATCCCGAGAGCACCAACACAGATGCTGCATCAAGAAATTTAGGAAGCAAACACATATATATTAATCAGAAGGAAATCAATGATTGCATCGGTTGGAAAAAATAGAGATTGGAATTACTACTACTTCTGTTGGGGTCGACCACTAGAAAAGATCACGAGCATCAGGAAGTTACTCACGTGGATTTTTACATGTTTAAAGGAGATTGGATGGGGCTCACCAAGCTTGCCGATCCTGGAGTTAGTTTAAACTAAGAAAGAGTCTACAGATTAGGAAATATGTGTACGTGTGTCGTTTGGAAACCTGTTAGGTGTGCGTGTGTTTCAAGTTGGCTCTTCTATAAAGCCTAGGTGTGCGTCGTTGTAAAGAGGTCAGGTTATTTTTTATGAAATAGACACGATGTGTTTTTCAGGGTAGACACCCATATCAAGTTTTAGAGGGATCTTTAGAAAACCTCTATGTTGTGATTTCTCTTCGTGGAAATTGTTTTGCGCGTGAGTACCTTCGTCCAGATTGGTTTTCACGTGCTGGGCCGCAAGGTTCAAACCCTCTATTTCGTGTACATCGCGTGCGCGGGCGAGAGGTTGCTACTGCAGGTGGTGGAGTGTCGTGAAAGATCGGGCGAGAGGTTCAAACACTGTGCAATGCCTTGCTGTCAGGCGCTGCTCATTAGGGATCTGCTGGGTTTATTAGACCCCTCGTGTTTGGTTCATTTTTTAATTATATAACTAATTTGCAGAACATTAGTGTTAGAACATAAAAATTTATATTGCAGGATTCGTATCCAAAAGGATCTTTCATTTGTGCTATATTTACTACATATAAATCATATTCCGTTACACATATGTATGATAAAACTTTAGCGCAAAATGTGAGGGGGCCAATAAACGCGACCAGAGGAAGTATGTTTTATGCAGTAGTTAAACTTCATCCTTCGCGCAATTCAATGCTTTATTCCCAGACATCATGGTAAATCTGAACCATTTTCTTTATTTAATACTCAAGTTTTTTTTTACTGATAGGCAGAGAACATGCTCTCTCTGATGCCCCTATTACGAATGATCGTTCGCTCGAGGAGGCTCAAACAAGTGAACGAAGCCGCTCGCTCTGGGAAGCTCTAGCCAGCAAACAACGTCATGCGCCCCTAACTCACACACCGCTAGAGGATAGCCATGCTGTGAGAGAGAATTGACATGTTGTACCAGTTATCAAGAGAGAATTGGCATGCTGCAGCAGAGAAACTTGCCATGTGTTATGGGTTTGCCACATGGTGTTGTAGAAAATTGTGATGATATACAAAGAAGAGTTGCCCCGTATTTAGGATTGATCATGCTACATCGTACAATTTTGCCACATGATCATGGATTGCCCTGCTGGAATTGTCATGTTATAGCGGAAAGAATTGCCATGTCATTTAAGAGAGAAATTGCCCACATGTTCATAAATCCATGTCTATAGAAAATATATTGTCATGTTATCACAAAGAGATTTTTCATGGTAAAGCAGAGAAAGTTGTTATACATATCTAGGAATTGACATGCTACAATAGAAAAATGACATGCTACATGAAGTTGCCATATTTTTTTTCATAACTACCATGCTCTGACTCCAGGGATGCAAGTCTTGTTCGCTCTGTGGGGTGGATGCAGCGAACATTTGCATCACTCCCTCTAGGAGGCTCAAACGAGCGAACGGCACGCCCATCAGGTTTGGAAAGTGTCACCGCGTTCGCTCTATTAACATTTTCCTTTTAAAACGGAGGGAGTACTTTAGCACTCGATGGGGAAAGCTTGTGAAAATTCAATTAATTTGGTAAATTCTACCTAGAACCCGGGGCTTGGTTAGATTAGTGGCCCACCACCCATACAGTGCATAAGAAGAAAGGCTGGTGTGCTACAGTGGCGCCTGCATGCATGCATGGACCCTGCACGCAGGCTGTAGCGTGATGGAAAGGGTCGACGCCGGCCTATGTCTATGTGTGTAGACGGCCTCTTTTAGCTTGGGGTCCGGGGACACGCACAAAACTCATAGTCCTACGACGGATCTTTGTCGGATGGCCTGGCCGTCGTCCTCTCCTCTCGATCGAGTGATCTACACCCCATTTACAATACTAGTAACGTGACATTAATTAAGCCAGCGTATGCTCACGGGGTAGTGGAATGGAGTACTACCTACGTCTGCATGTAGTAACTATATGTAACTTCAGTACGTGGCTAGCTCTCACCTCTATGCTAAGCTAGCCCGGAGTAATGTGAACAGTACTCTACGCGAATAATACACTAATTAACTACCGTCGGTAGCCGTACATACACGTGCAAACTAGTAGATCGACCGATCGATCTGGCATCGCCATCGAATGTGAGTATACACGTGTGGGTCGGTGCCTATGCATCTATCCATGTCCTGTGCCGTGCCGGTGCCGGTGCCGGTGCCGGTAGCCGGGCAGGTACGTCGTACGTACGTACGGCGGCCGGCCGGCCGGCTCGCATATAAGGCGGGCGTGGCAGCTGGAAGATGGATCGACCTACATCGGCGACTTCTTTCATTGCGTCTACCTAGTACCGTACGCAAGTGCATACGGCCTGCATCACTGCATGGGCAGCCAGAGATCGTCTTGCCGTAGGCACGTACACATCGCCCACCGACGCCCGGCTGACAACGACGTGTGGATCTAGCTACTACCACGAAACGGCCGACGGTTAATTGCACCATAGACATGTGTTTCTCTACGTGCGTGCATGGCGCAGTAACAGCACGCACGAACTGACCAAACAGAGATGAATTGAGCCGTAGATTTACTTTTTTGAGCAACTACTTCAATTCCCATGCAATAACCAAGCCGTACAGGACACACACCTCCGGATAGCCAAATATAGAGTTAAACCGTACGCCTAAAATTTAATCCACCGTAGGTTGAGCCATTGAGGGCTGTTGTAGTATCTTAGGTACGTACTGTGTATGCATGAAACGATGGACTGGTTATCGGATCGCGCGTCCTGGATTCGATCTGATGGCGATCGACCGATCGAGCATGCACGGCCGAATTACTGCCGCGATCATTTCGTCCGGTACCAACAGTGCACGGTTAATGAGCTAGATAGCTCGATTCTGTATAAACTATCCTACTGCTAGCTGCGCACCGCAGTACTCAATCTACTCTACTACTGGCAAAATACTAGCAGTACGTATGGAATGGTACTTTTCCAGTAGTATGTGGGCCCATTACTACGTATGGTTAAAAGCGAGATGCATCCGTAGTAGTACTCCGTATATGGGAGTACGAGGAGCGTTTCGTGTGCCTCCACGTTAGTGTACGGAAATATACGTATTGTAGTACGTCTAGAGCCATGAGCTGTCGACGTCTGAGGAAAATCCTACTGTCTACGTATGTACCTATGTACACAATACGGAAAAATACCGTACGCTGCCGTGGACATCGATCCAGGGGAAATTTTAGGACGTGCATGTAGCTCGCAGCTTTAGCATGCGATCCTTGGTCCCATGCTCCCATCAACGTCCTAGAGCGGCGAGCCAACTGCGCCGCGCAGAACTGGTTTTCAGAAACGAAGTCCCAAGTGTGAATTGCTGTAAATTTAAATTAAGACAGGACATTGAACTACTGCAACACAGAATCAAGGCAAAGCATCTTGGGGCTTTGCAAAGTACGGATCAGTGCCCACCTTTGATGGTCTGCATAAGAGTAGCTTCTTCATTTTGTTCATTGTTCTACGGTTGCTTCAAAAACTGGGCCGCACACAGTCTATTCCGCCTTTCTGCTAGTCTTTTTATTTTTTGCACAGTCTATTCTGTTATTCGACGCTAGATTAGTACTATTTTTGTTTTTCTACTTCACGTATAATATTTGTTTGAGGTTAAACTATGCAAAGTTTGATCAAAATTTATATTAAAAATTATCAAGGTATATGCTTTATTCTGCAGTCATACGCTTTATTTTGAATGTTAATATGTTTTCCTATAAAGTCAGTTAAACCTTGTAAGTTTGACTTCAGACTAATTCTAAAGGAAAAGAGTAAGTAGACAACATGTATGACACACATTAATTTTGATGTGACAATACGAACTGGAATTTTTTTTTGACCCCAAAACCATAGAACAATTACTCTACGGTGTTTTTTCATTTATAAAATAAATTATGTACAAATTACAAGGAGGGATCCCTCCCTAGAATTCGATGTGTGGTGCTGATGTAATGTAAGCTCGGTGTTTATATTTTCAATTCACATAGATGGTCCGTGCGTACCTGCTTGGAAGAAGATTACCGGTCCACAAATCCGCTGTCATGAACAGCGGTTCGACGGTTCACTTGCCTTATTCTACCTTGCACGTCCATGCATAGATGCCCCTTTTTCCGGAGACGTACTAGAAAGTGATTAAATTGCGGATTTACGTACCACTTATCACACACGCATCTTCATCCGCACATACTAATTACTTGGTGTATGTGAATATTCACAGGTTCTCTACTGAAAATGATTTTCACGTTGATTTCATAAACGCAAAAATAGAGGGGGGGTTTTTTGCGGGGGAACGCAGTCATAGATGTTCTTAAGGGTTTTAACTCTCAAAACAAGAAAGTGAAACAAAGATAACATTTTCTCTGCAGGATTACAGACAAAACGAAACAAAATCATAGCTGATTTTTTTAAATAAATATCCGTCTCAACTGTCTGAAGTTGTAGGGGCACTGCTTTGGATTTCTTTGCTTCAACCGTTTCACCACCGCTTTGTGGTTTCCACTTGTAGTTTAGTGAAGAGAGCGGGACCATGGCTCCTCCCGACACCTCCAATACGTACTACGTTACGTTTCTGTACTTGTTTTTGTGAGACGGCACGAGCCGTGGAAATTGGAATGGTGAGGTACTTCCGGTCATTTCTTTTCTTCGGCTCCAGTGGACGAGGCTGCGGAAGCAGTCTTTTCTAGTCAGCGCGGCGCGCTGCCCCCTCCCCTCCCTCCCACTGTTTCCAGCTTGGAGGACTGGCGTTGCACGCAGTGCTCTCCAGAACCAAAACGTACGTACTCCAATACCAACTGGCGCGCGGCTTCGAGGCTCGAGAGGTTCGAGGTCTCAGGGCAAATCCAGCCGTTCGCCGCCTAAATAGAGCGGCCTGGAGGCGTGCCGGCGCTAGTTTGGCCCCTAGCTCCCAGTCACGCCCCCAAGCGCCGGCTTCAGGATGCGGGAAATTTAAACTTGATCGTTCCCGCTCTCAAAACACGCCACAAATTTGGCGATCGGACGTAGTCTGGCTTTACAAAAAACAGAGCGCCGCACGCCGCAAATTCGCGTGCGCAATGATTCATTCGGCGGGGTCGGCTCCAGGCGTTGGCGGAGTCGGCATGCGCGGGCTCGGCGGTGTCGGAGCTGCTTCGGGGCTGGACTGTGTCGGCGCGGCTTCGGCACTGCTGGGCGGCGATGTAGAGGCGTCGTTCGGGCTTGGCGTCCGTGCGGTCGTGGGCGTGGGAGCTTGCGTCGTCGGTGTCGTCGGCGTTGCCGTCTGCATCTGGTTCAGGATGAGGCCGCGCTCCGCCATGTACCACGCCCTGAGCTGCTCGTCGTTGCTCTGGAGCATGTCCGCCCCGCCCATCAGAAAAGCCATGTTGGTGTTCCTCTTCTTCGCGGCGACGTTCGTCCGGAACAGGTCGAGTGGGATGGCGCTGTTCTTCATCAGCGACGACCACCGCGTCTCGGTCTTCTCTTCACGTAGGACGGCCCGGGCCTGGGCGTCGGCGAGGCAATGTTTGATGGACTCCTGCACTCGCGCGATTGCCGCGTCGGCGTTTTTCTCCTTCTTTGCCAATTTGTGGCCGTCCGGCCGCCCCTCTGACGCGCCCGGAGTCGTCGCGTCCGGCTTGTATGTCTCCTTGGCCTTGTCGAGGGTACGTCGGACTTCCGCCCACTTCTGGCACTTGTCAATGCGCTTGTAGACGTGAAGGTGCTTGAAGTCGGCGTCTTGGTTGTCGCGCCGATACATGGTGAACATACGCAGCAGCTGCGTGGAGGAACAAACAGTAGTCGGGCGGCGGGCGTTGACGACGAAGAGATGCGGGCGAACGGCGTGCGTACCTGATCCTCAATGCGTACCTGATCCTCACCGAGGTGCGAGAAGGGCAGCGGCCCACGGCGGAGATGGGGCGTCAGTGTGGACGCGTAGGCGGCGGGTGGCGAGTAGTTGTATGGAGGGTACTGCACGCCGACGAAGGTGGGCGACGGTGTGCGCGTCGCGGAGTGGCCATGGGGGAAGGTCACGTTTGGGTTGAACCCCCCGTGCGCGTCGTCGGCGGCGTAGCCGGTCGACGATGATCCCCATGGAGATCCGACGCCTTGCTGTCCCCAGGGCGCGTACTGGGCGTGGCTGACGACGGGTGGATTCATTATCCCCGCGTGGTCGACCGATGAGGAAGACGCCGCCGCATGCGCCGCGTTGTCGCGGGCCTTCTTGGCAATGGCCCTGTTCCGCCGGTCGGTGGTGACTGCGTCGCGTCGCTGAACTTCCACCCTCCACTCAGCGTTCGACATGCCCAGTGGCTTCGATGGCGGCGCCCTCCGCTTCCTCTACTTCGGCTGGGCCACGGTTGCAGTCGTGGTTGCCGCCGCGCGCGGCATGGCGTACTTCTTCGGCGGCATGGCGGCGACTGGAAAGCGAGCTGGAGGGGGTTTGGCGGGAGAAAGGGAGGGAATGATGGGAGTAAGGCGAGCGAGCGGAAGAGATGCGAGGGAAAAGCGTCAAGAAACGACGGGAAAAGGCCCTCTGGTCGCCGCCAGGGCGGGCCCACGTGCCTTTTTCGCTTGTGTCGGCTCCCCAAGCGCCCCATAGGGCGCCGGGTTCAGCCTGGGTCCGCCGGCCCCAGTTTTGGCCCGAGCCGGCGAAAAACAGGCTTCTGGGGACGTGACTGGGCCGTTTTTTTTACGCCGGCACGGCAAAATCGCCTGGGAAGAGCCTGTTGGGGGCACGGCTGGAGATACCCTCGGTCGCTCAGACACACGGCCCAGCGATGGAGCCGCCGGCCCGGGCTGATAGAGAGAGGACGGACGTGTCGACCGGTGCTGGACCGGCTCACTCTAGCCAAACAATTTGTTTGCCACAGTGAATCCGGCTACAGTGGCCACACTCTGTGCATGCTTCCTCGAGGACAGCACGTTTTCAGGAGACACCGCGGAACATGACAAGGTGGCCTAGGGCTTGGCCTGCAGCCGAAAGAGAGAAACGAAAAGCTCTTTCTGCTCGTTTGCTCAGCCACCCATGCAGATGCAATGCAACCACAGTCGAGCAGCGAGGACCCAGCGGAGCGGCGGCGGGGGCAGCACAGCGACCGCAACAGTGCCGTCCTCGCTGGCCGCTGCCGCTGTCCGCCCGGCGGGGCCGGCGGCACAGCCGTCCTCGTCGCTGCGCCTACGCGGCTACGCGCAGGCTGCGGCATGCTGCGGTGCGCACTCGCTGGCTGGCACGCGCCCCCAGGTTCACAACCCCCCGGGCTGTACCCCCACCTGCCCTCTACAGCTGCACTGTGGGCCTACGTTGGTACGGGCCACTCCCAGCTAAGCCCGAAATCAGAAATCTGCCGCGCTTCGCCGCACCCCTTTCACGTGCGCCAGCTCACGGGCCTGACGCGCCCCATAAGGCCATAACAAGCCAGCTAGCCGCCGCGCGCGCCGTCCGTTGGCCATCCAGCGGCCGGAGCGCGCGCACGGCCTGGCACGGGTTACAGTGCGGTGCCAGTGTGTGCTCGCTCGACTCGACTCGAGCCCCGGGCCCCGGCTCGGGCGGTGGACGCACGCAGTGCCCCCGCAATGGCTCCGCCCACCCGGACTTGTCCCCGGCAAATGAAATGGCTTTCCTTTTCCTGCTTGCTTGTGAGCACTAGCGTCTGATAGCATGTGTTTTTGCAAGTGTAGAGCCAGAACCAACGACAAGGTGCATCAAGCAATCAGGAAACTCTACAAAATCTACCCATGGAAAGTCATGGAGGGTAGGCCTGGTTGCTAAGCTTTGCTGCATGCATATAAGCCGTGGACCACTGAAATAATTTAATCCGTTCCTTAGCCATGATCATGATTGGCAAGACTCTCCTCCGCCAGCAGATTTTAGTACTAGCTAGTTGATTGATTTTGTAGTGTGATAACAAAAGAATGTACAGCTAGCACATGAATGGTACGCCAAGATTAGACGGCGGTTGCGCATCCAGGCTTTTTATTGAGCATGTACGCTGTAAAGCCGTCCCTCTGGCTCTATCTATGCACCGCGCGCATGCAGGGGCGAGCTATTTTTCAGCTACAAAATGGGCCACTTGCACAATGTGTGTATCAAGTGAACCAGCTCCAGGAGAGATTATGTATACATGAAACATAGCTTTTGATTTTTTTTTTGAGGATCAACGCTGCCGCACGTTTATTTAACCAACGTAGCTGGAAATGTCGTCAGCGATTACAGGTAGAACAAAGTCAGGGGGAGACCCCAGCCACACTTTACACAACTCATCACCCACACCTACCTTAGCAAGCTTATGCGCAGCAACATTTGCAGAACGACGAACCCAATCGACACGATACTCCAAGTGGGTATTGAGCAAAGATTTTATCTCTTGAATCCACGGCCCCACAGCGCTCAAGCACCTCTCAGGTTTCAACAACTGCTGGACAACAGCTTGGCAGTCGAGCTCAAGATGAACACGTTGAATACCTAGCTCAACAGCGAGCTGCACACCCCGTCGGCAAGCAAGGATTTCAGATACTGCGGGATCCGCCGTGTTGGGGAAAAAGTGGCATACCCCAGCCCTGAAAGCACCATCATGGTCCCGGAGGACAGCGCCGCCGCCGCCTGAATTTCTCAGCTTGGAAACAGCCCCTTCAGAGTTCACTTTTACCCACCCTTGCGCTGGCGGTTCCGAGGCCTGAACACGTGAAAAACTTCGGAGCTTTGGCCACTGCAGCATTGATGTCGCGCCACTCCACCAAGTGCGCATGGACCCTATCGACCACCTCCCTGGGGTGAGCAATCTTAACGCCATCACGAGCTTCATTACGGGCAAGCCACAAGCCGTAGGTAGCATGAATGAAAGCTTGTTTCTCCTCCTCAGCAGCGTTTGCGAAGAAGCTGAGAAGCCAGGCTGACAATGCCTTCTGGGGGTCAATGGGAACCAGTGCTATTGCCACCGTGACGCCCTTCTCTGAAGACAGGATTTGCCAAAACTGAGAGGAGTGGGGACACAGCCAGAACCTGTGAAGAATTGTTTCCTCCCTCCCGCAAGCAGTACAAAAAATGCCAGGCTTGATCCGGTGACGATGAAGCTCATGACCGACCGCCAAACCATTCCGAATCATCCTCCAAATGTGGATCTTAGCCTTCCCTGGCGCATTTGAACTCCATAAACCAAGATATCCCTTATGATCATGAACCGAAGACGATGAGGCCGGCTGTCCGGACCTCACTCTTCCCAGAGAAACAGCCAAGTGATATGCCGATCGCACACTAAACACGCCATTCTTGG